>NW_027262148.1:0-41308 GCF_902827115.2 Pseudochaenichthys georgianus | reverse complement strand
TAAAGAGTCCTCTCCTGCTGATGTTCAGGTGTACATCAGTATGTAGTGTCTCCACTTTAAAGAGTCCTCTCCTGCTGATGTTCAGGTGTATATCAGTATGTAGTGTCTCTACTTTAAAGAGTCCTCTCCTGCTGATGTTCAGGTATATATCAGTATGTAGTGTCCTCTACTTTAAAAGAGTCCTCTCCTGCTGATGTTCAGGTGTATATCAGTATGTAGTGTCTCTACTTTAAAGAGTCCTCTCCTGCTGATGTTCAGGTGTATATCAGTATGTAGTGTCTCTACTTTAACAGAGTCCTCTCTGCTGAGGTTCAGGTGTATATCAGTATGTAGTGTCTCTACTTTAAAGAGTCCTCTCCTGCTGATGTCCAGGTGTATATCAGTATGTAGTGTCTCTACTTTAAAGAGTCCTCTCCTGCTGATGTTCAGGTGTATATCAGTATGTAGTGCCTCTACTTTAAAGAGTCCTCTCCTGCTGATGTTCAGGGTGTATATCAGTATGTCCGTGTCTCTACTTTAAAGAGTCCTCTCCTGCTGATGTTCAGGTGTATATCAGTATGTAGTGCCTCTACTTTAAAGAGTCCTCTTCTGCTGATGTTCAGGTGTATATCAGTATGTAGTGTCTCTACTTTAAAGAGTCCTCTCCTGCTGATGTTCAGGTGTATATCAGTATGTAGTGTCTCTACTTTAAAGAGTCCTCTCCTGCTGATGTTCAGGTGTATATCAGTATGTAGTGTCTCTACTTTAAAGAGTCCTCTCCTGCTGATCTTCAGGTGTATATCAGTACGTAGTGTCTCTACTTTAAAGAGTCCTCTCCTGCTGATGTTCAGGTGTATATCAGTATGTAGTGTCTCTACTTTAAAGAGTCCTCTCCTGCTGATGTTCAGGTGTATATCAGTATGTAGTGTCTCTACTTTAAAGAGTCCCTCTCCTGCTGATGTTCAGGTGTATATCAGTATGTAGTGTCTCTACTTTAAAGAGTCCTCTTCCTGCTGATGTCCAGGTGTATATCAGTATGTAGTGTCTCTACTTTAAAGAGTCCTCTCCTGCTGATGTTCAGGTGTATATCAGTATGTAGTGGCCTCTACTTTTAAAGAAGTCCTCTCCTGCTGATGTTCAGGTGTATATCAGTATGTCGTGTCTCTACTTTAAAGAGTCATCTCCTGCTGATGTTCAGGTGTATATCAGTATGTAGTGCCTCTACTTTAAAGAGTCCTCTTCTGCTGATGTTCAGGTGTATATCAGTATGTAGTGTCTCTACTTTAAAGAGTCCTCTCCTGCTGATGTTCAGGTGTATATCAGTATGTAGTGTCTCTACTTAAAGAGTCCTCTCCTGCTGATGTTCAGGTGTATATCAGTATGTAGTGTCTCTACTTTAAAGAGTCCTCTCCTGCTGATCTTCAGGTGTATATCAGTACGTAGTGTCTCTACTTTAAAGAGTCCTCTCCTGTTGATGTTCAGGTCTATATCAGTATGTAGTGTCTCTACTTTAAAGATTCCTCTGCTGCTGATGTTCATGTGTATATCAGTATGTAGTGTCTCTACTTTAAAGAGTCCTCTCCTGCTGATGTTCAGGTGTATATCAGTATGTAGTGTCTCTACTTTAAAGAGTCCTCTCCTGCTGATGTTCAGGTGTATATCAGTATGTAGTGTCTCTACTTTAAAGAGTCCTCTCCTGCTGATGTTCAGGTGTATATCAGTATGTAGTGTCTCTACTTTAAAGAGTCCTCTCCTGCTGATGTTCAGGTGTATATCAGTATGTGGTGTCTCTACTTTAAAGAGTCCTCTCCTGCTGATGTTCAGGTGTATATCAGTATGTAGCGTCTCTACTTTAAAGAGTCCTCTCCTGCTGATGTTCAGGTGTATATCAGTATGTAGCGTCTCTACTTTAAAGAGTCCTCTCCTGCTGATGTTCAGGTGTATATCAGTATGTAGCGTCTCTACTTTAAAGAGTCACAGAAAATATATTACTGTGACACTTAGGCTGCGGCCACACGAGGACGAAAACGGCTAAACGCATAGGATTAACGCAATCGCAAACAAGCTTCCGTCCACACGCAATATTCACCGGATAGTGTCTGTCCGCACGAGACCGCTCCGTTTAGCTCCAACCGCTGGAGAAGCTGCAGTACATGCAGGAGCCTGTAGGTGGCGCTGTAACTTCCTCCACAAAAGCAGCGAAGAAGCATGGTTGCCATGGTTGCCCTTCTGTTTATTCTCCGCGGTGGGGGCCGAGGGAACCGGGCAGAGTTTTTCGCCAGTCAACGTGTTTTAAAGTTTAAATCTTCCGGACACAATGATAAAGTGCCGGTCAAAGGTCTTCTTTGTTATTTATTGAGCTTTAAAACAAATGAATAACGACTCTATATAATATAATGATAAAATACACGGAGCCTCTCTTTCTCCTCCCTCTCTTCGGACAGCGCCAGTGTCTGTCTCATGCAGCAGCTGATCCAGTAATGAGTGACCCGGCCGACAGCAAAAATAAACATATTTATAACTAGTTTAGTTTGAGAGGTAATTAAAATAGCTAAGGGTGATGATCTGACTTGAAGTGTGTGTGTTGCTGCAGCGGGAGGAGCTGCAGGCGAGCAGAGCTGCGTGTCTCCGTCCTGTCAGATCAGACTTCACTCGCGTTTAGGTCCATATCGAGAGAAAGATAAATGATCTGAATTCAGGGTGCAGTCTACTTTGACGCGGGGGTGAGCAGCAGAGGTGGGGAGAGGCGGGGCTATTGCCTCATCATTATTGCTGTAGATGTTGCACAAACAACTGTAGCATGGTCAATAGCGTCCGGAGCACGATAGCAACTCTGCGATCCGCCATTGTTGTTGTTGTTGGTGGCGAAACACTTCAGCACTGGCGCGGGGTAAGCGGAGGTGAGCAGAAGAGGCGGGGCTATTGCGCAATCACCATCAGTGATCTGAAAATGTCCGTATAGGGCGCACACACGGAGCCGTTTGACCCCCCAGAGAGTGGTGTATGCCGGTCTTTCCACCTTGGGACCCGTTATCGTTTCCTCAGTCGTTTAGTGCCGTATTCGGTCGTCCTCGTGCGGCCGAACGGTCTATATGACACTAAACAGTAACGCAAACGACTGAATTCGTCCTCGTGGGGCCGCAGCCTGAATGAATGATTTGATGATCCAAATCCTCCAAGGTGGAAAACAAACACAAATATTTACAATCAGTGACGGTTCCTTGGTTACTGAATTTGACACGTGGACTCAAACCTGCTGAAGTATCTGAGTGGTTCTATTTAAGGTGTTCCGCAGTGCGGGTCCTGTGATGTAGGGTCGCTTTGGTTAGAGGTCAGAAGGGTATTTATAAAATGACCAGACGTGCCTCTGCAGAGTGGCCTTTGACCCAGAGCCGAGTTCTTTCTGAACCTCGTGTAAAACGAGACGGGAGGATCGTTAACCGCAACGTTTTTAAAGTGGGAGCTGGGGAAGACGATGGGACGCCATGACGGAGAAAGACCTGAGACCAATGAGCCGAAACACAACATTCAGAATGAAAGGAAATGGATTCCACCGGCATTAGAGACTGAGGGAAACAGAGAGGACTCTTTAAAGTAGAGACACTACATACTGATATACACCTGAACATCAGCAGGAGAGGACTCTTTAAAGTAGAGACACTACATACTGATATACACCTGAACATCAGCAGGAGAGGACTCTTTAAAGTAGAGACACTACATACTGATATACACCTGAACATCAGCAGGAGAGGACTCTTTAAAGTAGAGACACTACATACTGATATACACCTGAACATCAGCAGGAGAGGACTCTTTAAAGTAGAGACACTACATACTGATATACACCTGAACATCAGCAGGAGAGGACTCTTTAAAGTAGAGACACTACATACTGATATACACCTGAACATCAGCAGGAGAGGACTCTTTAAAGTAGAGACACTACATACTGATATACACCTGAACATCAGCAGGAGAGGACTCTTTAAAGTAGAGACACTACATACTGATATACACCTGAACATCAGCAGGAGAGGACTCTTTAAAGTAGAGACACTACATACTGATATACACCTGAACATCAGCAGGAGAGGACTCTTTAAAGTAGAGACACTACATACTGATATACACCTGAACATCAGCAGGAGAGGACTCTTTAAAGTAGAGACACTACACACTGATATACACCTGAACATCAGCAGGAGAGGACTCTTTAAAGTAGAGACACTACATACTGCTATACACCTGAACATCAGCAGGAGAGGACTCTTTAAAGTAGAGACACTACATACTGATATACACCTGAACATCAGCAGGAGAGGACTCTTTAAAGTAGAGACACTACATACTGATATACACCTGAACATCAGCAGGAGAGGACTCTTTAAAGTAGAGACACTACACACTGATATACACCTGAACATCAGCAGGAGAGGACTCTTTAAAGTAGAGACACTACATACTGATATCCACCTGAACATCAGCAGGAGAGGACTCTTTAAAGTAGAGACACTACACACTGATATACACCTGAACATCAGCAGGAGAGGACTCTTTAAAGTAGAGACACTACATACTGATATACACCTGAACATCAGCAGGAGAGGACTCTTTAAAGTAGAGACGCTACATACTGATATACACCTGAACATCAGCAGGAGAGGACTCTTTAAAGTATGATACGGCCCCTTTAATAGCCAGATTTCTAAACCTGTCTCAACAGGAAGTGGAGTGTTCCCTCTTCCACCCTAACCTTGGTGCACGTTGTGTCATCTCTCAAATGGCTGATTCAGCTTCAGGTGGGATTATTGATTGCTCAGCTGCATGTCCGTGCGTCGCCTCCATCTCCGCTTTCTCTGCAGATTTATATCTATCTGTTTATTTCAGGAAAAGCACAATATGAGATTCATGGCTGTGAATACATAAATGTCAAAATGCATAAAGGTGTCAGCTCCCAGAGTCCAGCCCGTGACTCCAGCGAGGAGAAGCAGACGTGCTTTATGCAGATGACTAACACCAGTGCCGTCTTCACAGCAGCACCGCCTGCACGCAGAGGTGTCCAAGCACCAATCAGACGAGTGGAAGCACGCTGGACGAGCTGCTTTTTATTCAACGAGCACTCCGTCTAATTTAAAAGAGACTCAATCACCGCTCTTCTGTTCAGGAACACACCGGTTCTATTATCCCTACACATGGAACTCCACCCACAGCCTCGTGGTCGTTTTCACATCCACATCTCTCCGGACTCACAAGGGAATCAAATCAAGGGAAAACTATGTCGGGCAGAATGGAATTCATCACTTTACCGATGTATGATTTTGGTCGGTAATTCTTTCTATTCGTTCTATAGTTGTTGGCAGAGTAAAGAGAGAAAGGAGAGCTCTCTCACAAGCTGCCCCGGGTGCACCCCGACCCCGACGCGCCTGATATCCTGGCTCCCGTCTGAAGGAGCTTCCCACTGATACCAGGACGGGGAGAGGCTACACATCTCCCGTCCCAAAGTGAAGACCCACCTGTTTCGCTTGCACCTTGGCGAATAACCAGAAGGCACTGAAGAGCTGAGCTGATGCAGCAGCACTCGCTTGTTGGAAGAGAATAGTGTGTTTGTTGTCCTTAGTTTGAGTCTTTATGGTTTATTGCACTTATTCTAAGTCGCTTTGGAAATAAGCATCAGCCAAATGCTATGTAATGGAACTACAATCCACTGGCGCTCAATATCAGCAAGGAGCCCGCCAGGACAGGAACTGCATGCTAATACAAAATAAAATCAATAAAAGAATTACAAAATGAAATCGCCACTATCAGTACAGCGCCACTTTGCGAACAGGAAATGCACGCTAATACAAAATAAAATCGCACTGACACTGTCCCGCGTGTCATGAACCTTTTAACGCTCTTGATTAGGCGTTGGAAAAGAGGGACTGGCAAAGGGACAGTAGGACTATTAGTAACGACGTATTTTAGTTAAACCCGCTAGACAACAGTGGAGGGTTCGAGAAACAACCGTGTTTGCCGGGTGCACCGCGGCGGAGGTGGAGGAGGTTCCAGCCGGGAACCTCCACCCCGCTGCGGGACCCGTGGTGGGACCCGTGGTGGGACCCGTGGTGGGACCCGTGGTGGGACCCCCTCGGCCCGGGAAGGAAGAGGCACGCAGAGTGAGCAGCACACCCTCCCGGCCATCAGAGTCGAACCCGCAGTTTGAACCGACCGCCATGCACCGGCACTAGGCCGGGCCGGTGGAGGCCCTCCGATGGTGCGTCGTGCTTGCCATTCCATCAGTGAGAGGAGAGGAGGCAGGGGGGGGAGGCTAGACACAGGCCGTGGGGGGGGACCCGAGACCGGGCAGTGTCCCCCATAGACACCGGTTGAAATAGCCTAAAAAAGTTAAATGAATAAAACCGGGGAAAAGTGAACAAAAGGGTCCGAAAAGAGGCACGCGTGAGGCGGGCTGTCAGCCCCCGGAACATTCCTCCATGGAGTCCTGTGAGCCAAACATGGCTAAGTCAACTTTAACGAGGACCAGGCCGGGCGGGTCAAAAGGGCTTGACCAAGGCCGACCCACAGTGCATGGCGAGCGGACTCATCACCTCCATTGTGATTTTAAAGCTTCCATCAGACGAGTCCTTCGGGGGGGGGGACGTGTTGGTCAGAATCCTCACTCCCTGTCCTGAGAGCGGGGGTCTGCAGGCAGGCCCCTCTCGGGGTCTTGGGTGTCGCGCTGCGTGTCCATACAGACACACGCCATAGTTTCCTGTTTCTGCTGTCGACGGAGCACACGGGTCGCTTCCTCTCTCAATGCAATTCTTTGCTCAAATCCTGGTGTGTATGTCTGTAAGTGCCGTCCATACTTCCCAGCACACTTCAACTGATTATCTGCACTTTGAAACAATGAATGATGCTAAGCCTGCCATCTCTAAATATTCTTGTAAGGGCAGAATAAGACGTTTGTTCCTCCCACGTTCAGATATTTATATATGTAAAACACGTCTCTTTCAAAGCACCCACCGTCAGTGGAAGTCTGCGCTCTCCGTCGTGTCCCATCTTATGAGATACAGAGGGGTTCTCTATACGGTGTTGAAACGTTAAGGTCCTGAGGAGTCTGTGGTGACATGAGTTCACATCCCAGCAGCTGCTCCTCCTGACCCACCGGCTTCACATCCTCAGTGCGACGTGGGAAGGGAAAAGACACTCCAACACACATCCTTCCCGCGTGTCAGGAACCTTTTAACGCGAGCGCTCTTGATTAGGCGTTGAAAAAGAGGGACTGGCAAAGAAGGGACAGTAGGACTATTTATAGAGTTGGTCGACTCTGACAATCAAGGGTGGGGCTGACATACGATGGATGGAAGTAAAGGGCTCTGAAACGAGACAACGTAAACCAGGAAGTACAGCCGATAGGAGCGCGAGGGTTCCTTAGAGATGTCGTTATGTTCAGGAAGTAAACAAAGGAAGGGAAGGGAACACTGAAACCAGTGTTGGACACCAATGCCTCTCAGAATATATTCTTCGTGACTCTTAAAGGTCCCGTGGCCATTTCTCCTGATCAGAGTTCATCGTTGAGCTCGACGAGAATAGATTCACTTTGTTCAATGCTCCAAACTCTCACAGGTTTCTCACAGCGTCTCTGACAGTCTGTGTCTTCACTCTCTGTCCTCCACGGCTTGGTGGAGCTCCTGCCCCCCTCCCTGTGAGCCCACTGTGCTCTGATTGGTCGGGACGTTGCGAGGCTCGTTGCTGCGAGGAGCGGACAGGCTTCCGGGTCGGCGATACAGCGAGACTCATCCCGAGCACACACACACTCACAGCCGAAGTGAAAACAATAGGTGTGGCTTGATACTGAGGAAGAACAAGGATTCTAACTCTGTGAATCAACGGGTCTGTGGAGAGCGTTTCTCCGCCATCCCAACTCGTCTACTACCAGCCAGGGAGCTCCATGCAAGTCAATGGGACTCCCTGCTAGTTAGCCGAGGGGTCCTGGTGAGGGTCCTGGTCCATTCGGGCCAATCCGGTCATTTGTTGTTTGGGTGTTCACGAGCATGACATGGGTGTTGTGTCCCGTCAATTATGTTAAGTGTTGTCATGTTAGTTTAGTTTATGTTCCACTTCCTGTTTTATTTTGTCCTCACCTCGTCTCATTCCAGGTCCCTTTACTTCCTGCTCTGGTCCCATTGTTTCCACCTGTGCCCACTTACCTCATGTACATATTGTCCTGTCTCCCCTTGTTAGTGGTCGGTTCGTCGTGTTCGTTGCTCCAAGAAGTAAGATCTGAGCCATTGTTTAATGAAAGCCAGTGTTTTGCCTTTTACCCTCCACGAGAGCGCTTTACGTCTGTCACTTTGTTCATTCCTCTAAAAGAGTGATTTTGTTTATTTGCAAGTAAAGACTATTTTTTCTTCAAAAACCTTTTTGTCTCTGGGTCGTGCACTTGAGTCCTCCAAGCTATTGAGTCAAGGTTCCTTTAACAATAATTAGAAATACATGATTTCTCACGCTGCACGGGTTGCACTGGGTTTGAGTTATGTCAGTTAACTTTGAGAATCGAGACACATTTTAAGACTAAAGGCTGGGAGGCTGTGGCGCAGTGGGTTAGTGCGTTGGTGTTGGGATCAGGGGGGCACAGGTTCAAACCCCTCTGCAGTCAGCATGTCGTTGTGTCCCTGAGACGCCCCAAAGTGCTCCTGTGGGGATTGCCCTCAGTGCTGAGTATGTAAGCGACTAACAAGTGAATGTGATGTAACTAAACTCCAGAGTTTGAAAATCATTCTTTGCCCTGCAGTTTGGCAACCTGTGGCCTCAAGCAGCATCAGCAAGGCTGTGGTTTCTTCAAAGCACACTCAGACGTGATAAACACCTCATGGTTCCTCAATGGGCTCTTTTTACCTTCAGCTGTGTTTTGCACATCTGTTATTGATGTTTAATATGCGGCTCATCGCCCTCGATGTACCCTGAACATCTGGGTCTCTTCCAATCGTTCAGTGCTGCTCCTCTGCTCAGTTTCTATGTCTCTGGAGATGTGTTGGTACAGTCTCTCATCGTGACCTTGTTTGACTGCAAATACAAACTCCATTTGTCTAAAAATGCTATTTCTTGATATACTTGATTTCTCTGGTCTTTGCGTCTTAGTCGCCTCTACTGAAGATGCAAGGATACACGTTAGGTAAATGGGATGTACCAATGGGCTATAATCCTAATCTACTTTGCACTTTAATACAAAAAGAAAGGCATTAGGATTAGTTCAAACCTATATCATCATGATCCCACTCCGGACACATCTGACTGAAATGCTTCCGTCTTTATTGACAAGAAAAGGGAAGCGTATCACAAATTGAAATGAACCTTCATTATGATGAAATAGTCTACCGAACATTACGCCTCTTAATTACACATCAAACCCGGCACACCCTTTATATTTCCACTGATGAATAGATGATGTCAAGTTATTTTAAAGGTGAGCAGAAGTCGTCTTGATTAATCGACAAACATTAGATCATTTTGAAGGGTGATGAGTCATTGGGGCTTATTCACATCAATCATAGCACGGTAGAATGTTTATCCAAATAAAGACAACCATATTTTTCCTTTCCATCCAGTTTTGTTCATTCTTAAGATTTTAAATTATGAGAGCCCAACATTTGGCCATATCTAGCTAGATAGCTAACATTCGCTAGCCAGCTTGTAAGATGGGCTGCTTATGTAAGCTAGCTATATAGAGACGGTTAGCAAGCTTGTCAAGGAGATAGGTAACATTCGCTAGCTTGTTAAGTAGATGGAAAAACATTAAATAGATAGCTAACATTCACTAGCTTTTCAAGTAGATAACTAACATTTGTTAGTAGGTAGCTAACATTCGCTAGCTTGTTAAGTAGATCAATAACTTGTGTTAGCTTGTAAACTAGATAGCTTACTTTCGCTACCTTGTTAAGTAGATAACTACCATTTGTTAGTAGATAGCTAACATTCGCTAGCTCGTTAAGTAGATAGCTAACATTCGCTAGCTCGTTAAGTAGATAGCTAACATTCGCTAGCCAGCTTGTAAGATGGGCTGCTTATGTAAGCTAGCTATATAGAGACGGTTAGCAAGCTTGTCAAGGAGATAGGTAACATTCGCTAGCTTGTTAAGTAGATGTAAAAACATTAAATAGATAGCTAACATTCGCTAGCTAGCTTGTAAGATGGGTTGCTTATGTAAGCTAGCTAGAAAGAGATGGTTAGCAAGCTTGTCAAGGAGATAGGTAACATTCACTAGCTTGTTAAGTAGATGTAAAAACATTAAATAGATAGCTAACATTCGCTAGCTAGCTTGTAAGATGGGTTGCTTATGTAAGCTAGCTAGAAAGAGATGGTTAGCAAGCTTGTCAAGGAGATAGGTAACATTCACTAGCTTGTTAAGTAGATGGAAAAACATTCGCTAGCTTGTCAATTAGATAGCTAACATTCACTAGCTTTTCAAGTAGATAACTAACATTTGTTAGTAGGTAGCTAACATTCACTAGCTTGTTAAGTAGATCAATAACTTGTGTTAGCTTGTAAACTAGATAGCTTACTTTCGCTACCTTGTTAAGTAGATAACTACCATTTGTTAGTAGATAGCTAATATTCGCTAGCTCGTTAAGTAGATAGCTAATATTCACTAGCTAGTTTGATAGATGGAATAATTGGACAGATCTATGGGATCAGTGTATTGATCCGGTTGAATAATTATAAGCTTATCTCCTCAAATCTAAACGTAACATATGAGCATCTGGAGTTTCACTGATCTGAAAAAAACATAGTTTCAGAAATATATTTGCATTTAATTCACTATTTAGCATCCCACCAGGGCTGCAGGTTAAGAAATAGGACTGCTTTTTCGTCTGAGGCAAAGCCGATATGTAGACCTATAAACATGGAGGCTACCTGGACCTCTTTTGGGGGGTCTGAAAAAAGCAATATGTTGATTCTTCCAATGCCTTCTGGCCTCATGTACATGCAGATAACATGTCTCAATCATTTAAAAATATAAATGTAAATCAAGTGGAAGGTCATGTGGACAATATGGTCTTTAGGACACACATATGGAGAGCTGTTATCCAGTCAGCTGTTTTATAGGTTCCTGAGATTAAGATGTCAATTGTAATGTGAGGGAGGCGTTCATGGTGATCCAAGATCTGCAACCCTGCCCATTGAGGCAAAACAAATGTTGGCCTAAAGAGAGTTTTCCACAGTAAATATAGACAGGGATGTTTCATCGCTGCCAGTGCATGACAAACCTTTTTATGGTCATTTTTTATGTTTTGAACTTGAATTGAAGGACACTCAAGTGAATAGACTGTACTAGAGCCTCCATACTATATGGGTTATTATTCTTCCCAGTGAAAAAGACTGGCACTTGCAGTGTTTCATAGGTCACTGGCAATGTGCTGGACTAAATATAGTCCTGAATATTGTGTGGTGGAGCATTTTTTTTTTGCTTCAATATTGATGCAGAATAATGGCTTGAACATGACTCACGGCCACGGGTCCAAATAATGTCCATAGCATCAACATCTGGAACAACTCTCACTTCAAGTTGACTGGTGCTTTATTATAATGCCATCCAAAACCTGGGTCTTCTTTTAGATCTAAAATGCTTTAAGTTTTGGAAACAATACTTCGGTCCTGAGCTTTTTCCCCAAGCTATATTATTGGTAATGGTAAGTAAACCCAGGTATACTATTGGTAAATGAACCCAGCTATATCATTGGTAATGGTAAGTAAACCCAGGTATACTATTGGTAAATGAACCCAGCTATATCATTGGTAATGGTAAGTAAACCCAGCTATACTATTGGTAAGTGAACCCAGCTATATCATTGGTAATGGTAAGTAAACCCAGCTATACTATTGGTAAGTGAACCCAGCTATATTATTGGTAATGGTAAGTAAACCCAGCTATACTATTGGTAAGTGAACCCAGCTATATTATTGGTAATGGTACGTTTAACCAGCAATATCATTGGTAATGGTAAGTAAACCCATTGGTAATGGTAAGTAAACCCAGGTATACTATTGGTAATGGTACGTTAACCCATTGGTAATGGTACGTTAACCCATTGGTAATGGTACGTTAACCCATTGGTAATGGTAAGTTAACCCATTGGTAATGGTCAGTTAACCCATTGGTAATGGTAAGTTAACCCATTGGTAATGGTAAGTTAACCCATTGGTAATGGTAAGTTAACCCATTGGTAATGGTCAGTTAACCCATTGGTAATGGTAAGTTAACCCATTGGTAATGGTCAGTTAACCCAGCTAAATGATTGGTAAAGTTAAGTATACCCAGGTATTTCATTGGCAATGCTATATACACCCAGCTATATTATTGGTTCTGAATTAACCCAGCGAATATATTGGTAATGGTGAAATCGATGAAGCGTTGGAACACAAGTTGATCAGATAGCTGATTTTGTGGTGGGAGTTTTGCAGATAGCATGAAAGAACTGGATTTCTCTCTTTATCAGAAATGAACATGCATCCAGTGAGGTGGCGTATAAATGAGGTTATTTAAAAACGCTGCACGTCTGTGCATCAGTTTGTCACCTGTGGGTGGAAGTGTGCGAGCCATAGAGGAAGAGATATAGTAATAAAGAAAATGAGCATGATGGTAATGATGAGTTTAAAATGGAAAGAGGTACAGAACAGGGTGAATCAGGTGGAGGTGGTGAAGGAGAGATGAGGAATTAGAGGACAAAGTTGATGAGGGGAAGACGATAAGGAGAGGTGGAAAAAGTGAGGAAGGAGGGACAAGAGGAGGAGTGGAACAGATGAAAGGGGATTAAAATAGGGCAGATGATATTGAAAACAGGATGGATTTTGACAGGGAAAATGAAAGAGAAAGTTAGGAAATCCAGAAGGAGGTGGGAGGAAGATTAGGTGCAGCAGAAGACTGGAGATAAAGATGGAAGTCACACAGATGCAAACTGGACTTGTAAGGTCACTTCTTGACATGATTTATTCACAAATACGCGACTTACCCCGTCCATGTGACCTTCAAAGCATCCCCTATTCCCACCACCACCTGAAATCCAAGTGGATGTGATTCCTGACACGAGGAGTCTCTCTAATAAGGGTTATCATGTTGATGAGATGTATTCAAGTTTAAAGATAATGTTGCCTTAACAATGATAAAACAGATCAGAGTACAGATCTATAACATATAAATTATCACACTTTAAAAAGAGTCTGTGAAATCAACAGTAAAGTGCTGAATAATCGGGACATTGGAAAAACCCTGAACAAAAAAACAATAAATCATTGATTAATTAAGACACATTTTGTAAACTTCTTAACCAAAGTGAATGGTTCATTTTAACTTGAGAATGTGTTAAATCAATCTAATCCTGGATCCTGAGTCCTGCATCCTGAGTCCTGGATCCTGTGTCCTGGATCCTGAGTCCTGGATCCTGAGTCCTGCATCCTGAGTCCTGGATCCTGAGTCCTGCATCCTGAGTCCTGCATCCTGAGTCCTGGATCCTGAGTCCTGCATCCTGAGTCCTGCATCCTGAGTCCTAGATCCTGCATCCTGAGTCCTGTATCCTGAGGCTTGCATCCTGAGTCCTGGATCCTGTGTCCTGGATCCTGAGTCCTGGATCCTGAGTCCTGCATCCTGAGTCCTAGATCCTGCATCCTGAGTCCTGGATCCTGAGTCCTGGATCCTGAGTCCTACATCCTAGATCCTGAGTCCTGGATCCTGTGTCCTGGATCCTGAGTCCTGGATCCTGAGTCCTGCATCCTGAGTCCTTCATCCTGAGTCCTGGATCCTGAGTCCTGGATCCTGAGTCCTGCATCCTGAGTCCTATATCCTGCATCCTGAGTCCTGGATCCTGAGGCTTGCATCCTGAGTCCTGGATCCTGTGTCCTGGATCCTGAGTCCTGCATCCTGAGTCCTGTATCCTGAGTCCTGTATCCTGAGTCTTGGATCCTGAGTCTTGGATCTTGAGTCCTGCATCCTTCATCCTGGATCCTGCATCCTTCATCCTGGATCCTGAGTCCTGCATCCTGAGTCCTGCATCCTTCATCCTGGATCCTGCATCCTGAGTCCTGGATCCTGAGTCCTGCATCCTGAGTCCTGGAACTTGTGTCCTGCATCCTGAGTCCTGCATCCTGAGTCCTTCATCCTGAGTCCTGGATCCTGAGTCCTGCATCCTGAGTCCTATATCCTGCATCCTGAGTCCTGGATCCTGAGGCTTGCATCCTGAGTCCTGGATCCTGAGTCCTGCATCCTGAGTCCTGTATCCTGAGTCCTGTATCCTGAGTCTTGGATCCTGAGTCTTGGATCTTGAGTCCTGCATCCTTCATCCTGGATCCTGCATCCTTCATCCTGGATCCTGAGTCCTGCATCCTGAGTCCTGGATCATGAGTCCTGCATCCTTCATCCTGGATCCTGCATCCTGAGTCCTGGATCCTGAGTCCTGCATCCTGAGTCCTGGATCCTGAGTCCTGCATCCTGAGTACTGGACTTCGGGTCGTGGCTGAACCTGTCTCTGCGGTCCTGCCTGGGTCTCGTCATGCTGCTTCCCTGATGGCTTCCACAGGATTGTAGCTGACATCCTCGTGGATTCATCTTCTCATTACAGACACATGCATTTCCTAACATTCGGTCTCTATGCTGTGAAATGTATTATCTCTTGGATTTACACACGGCATCTATTGTCTGTCCGTCCTGGGAGAGGGATCCCTCCTCTGCTGCTCTCCCTGAGGTTTCTCCCATGTTCCCTTTGAACTGTGGGGTTTCTCTGGAAGTGTTTCCTTGTACGATGTGAGGGTCTAAGGACAGAGGGTCTAAGGACAGAGGGTCTGAGGACAGAGGGTCTGAGGACAGAGGGTCTAAGGACAGAGGGTCTATGGACAGAGGGTCTGAGGACAGAGGGTCTAAGGACAGAGGGTCTAAGGACAGAGGGTCTGAGGACAGAGGGTCTAAGGACAGAGGGTCTAAGGACAGAGGGTCTGAGGACAGAGGGTCTGAGGACAGAGGGTCTGAGGACAGAGGGTCTGAGGACAGAGGGTCTAAGGACAGAGGGTCTAAGGACAGAGGGTCTAAGGACAGAGGGTCTAAGGACAGAGGGTCTGAGGACAGAGGGTCTGAGGACAGAGGGTGTCGTATTGTCATACTTATATTCTGTACAAACTGTGAAGTGATATTGGGCTATATAAATAAACATTGATTGATTGAATTTCACTTTATAGGGTGTTTGAACACACACACTGTAACACATAAATCGAAACAATACAATGTTAAAAGCAATGTGTGTTGCTCGGCAGATCTTTATTGATTCAGAAAGAAAATGTGATTTTTACAAATTCATGTTATAATAGATAAGAAAAGTAAAAATACAGTAAAATCATGAAATAGAAATGATTCAGACCTCAATTGTACATTTTTAAACAAATGATATCTTTGGAAATGTAAGTCACATGTTGGAATGTTAAACGTGTATTTACTGATTATTCAATAGATATAAAATCTGTTATTTGTTGTGTGCTAAAGTAACTAAATGAGTACATGATGTAAACAAAAACACACGTTCACACACTGTCTCGTAATGTTTAAGTCGAGCTTCCTTCACACATATTATCTGGGTTGCTTTGCTCACTCCAAACACCGACACTAAACCACTTTGAAAAAAAGGTTGATGATATTCACTCTTCTCTTTCTGACTCACCTTTCCTCACCGCTGGGTCTCCAGACCCTCCTTCCACCCACACACTCACCTCCTTCTCCCCTCTCTCTCCACGTGAGGTTCTCACCCTCATTACCTCTGCCCGCCCTACCACCTGTCCTCTGGACCATATCCCTTCAAACCTCCTTCAGACTATCGCTCCTGATATTCTACCGTGTCTCACCCATTTCATCAACACTTCTCTAACTTCTGGTCACTTTCCAAACAGCCTCAAGGAGGCGAGAGTAAACCCTCTCCTGAAGAAACCCACTCTCAACCCGTCTGATGTTATAAACTACAGGCCTGTCTCTCTCCTCCCGTTCCTGTCTAAAACACTTGAACGCGCTGTCTTTAAACAACTCTCCTGTTATCTCCATCAGAACAACCTTCTGGATCCGCACCAGTCTGGTTTCAAGGCAGGTCACTCCACAGAAACTGCCCTCCTTGCTGTCACTGAGGAACTGCACACGGCTAAAGCAGCCTCCCTCTCCTCTGTCATCATCCTGTTGGACCTGTCTGCTGCATTCGACACGGTGAACCATCAGATCCTCCTTCACTCTCCAAGAACTTGGAGTTTCAGGCTCTGCACTTTCCCTCCTCACCTCATACCTCAAAGACCGCACCTACAGGGTTACTTGGAGAGGGTCCGAGTCCGACCCTTGTCAATTAACTACAGGGGTCCCTCAGGGCTCTGTTCTTGGTCCTCTCCTCTTCTCCCTGTACACAAACTCGCTCAGATCAGTCATTAGCCCACATGGTTTTTCATACCACTGCTACGCTGACGACACCCAATTAATTCTCAGTGGATGTCCGCTCACCACCTCAAGCTCAACCTTGACAAAACTGAACTGCTTTTCCTTCCGGGAAAAGATTGTCCCTCTCTTGACCTAACAATCAACATCGGCCCCTCTGTTGTCTCCCCGACTCAGACTGCAAGGACTCTGGGTGTGACCCTAGATAACAACCTGTCCTTCACTGCAAACATCGCTGCTACAACCCGCTGCTGCAGATACACGCTCTACAGCATCAGGAGGACGCGTCCCCAGCTGACCCAGAGAGCCACGCAGGTTCTGGTCCAGGCTCTCGTCATCTCACGCCTAGACTACTGCAACTCCCTCCTGGCTGGTCTGCCTGCATGTGCCATCCGACCTCTGCAGCTCATCCAGAATGCAGCGGCTCGTCTGGTCTTCAACCTTCCTGCATGTTCCCACCCCACGCCGCTCCTCCGCTCCCTCCACTGGCTTCCAGTAACTGCTAGAATTCACTTCAAGACCCTGGTGCTTGCGTACCGTGCTGCGAATGGATCTGGCCCTTCCTCCATCCAGGACACGGTTAAACCGTACACCCCAGCACGTGCTCTACGCTCTGCATCAGCCAGACGACTCGCTGCACCCTCGCTGCGAGGGGGACCCAAGTTCCCATCAGCAGGAACACGTGGGTTTGCTGTCCTGGCTCCAAGATGGTGGAATGAGCTCCCATTGACATCAGGACAGCAGAAAGCTCACACACCTTCCAGACTGAGACTCATCTCTTTCGACTCCACCTCGAGGATAGAACTACTAACAGAGCACTTATATACTAACAAAGGACTGGCTCTAAAGCCAGTTGAGGAGCACTTGGCACTGGCTCTATGAAACCTGATGTTCTTTATGATTCTGTTTTCTTCAAGTTTGTGTCTTCCTGGTCGAACGCACTTATTGTGAGTCGTTCAGGATAAAAGCGTCAGCTAAATGCAATGTAGTGTAATGTAATGTTTACTGCAGCTTCAAATTAACGGCTGCTAATCTAAAACAAAAGACTTTCACACAAAGTTATAACCGTGACATTTTGGGGACAAACCCAATTAATTTGAGCCGTGGATAATGCAGTGGAAACGTGCTTTTCATGCAGATAAATTAGAGCTCGCCAACAAAACAGAGAGACAAGAACAGTGCAGAACAGTGTGTGTGTGTGTGTGTGTGTGTGTGTGTGTGTGTGTGTGTGTGTGTGTGTGTGTGTGTGTGTGTTTATTTATTGACTGACAACCCCCACACACACTGGTGATCAATACATACATGACCCGTCTATGAAATAGGTCACGGCGCTGATTGAAAACTACAAACAAGACAGACCTTCCAATAGTTCACATCGATAGAGGATGGAGTCTGGCTGTAAAACCCGCTGACAGGTTCATGAGATGCTAACGAGGCAGACTCAGAACCCGCTGACAGGTTCATGAGATGCTAACGAGGCAGACTCAGAACCCGCTGACAGGTTCATGAGATGCTAACGAGGCAGACTCAGAACCCGCTGACAGGTTTACGAGATGCTAACGACGCGGACTCAGAACCCGCTGACAGGTTCATGAGATGCTAACGAGGCAGACTCAGAACCCGCTGACAGGTTCATGAGATGCTAACGAGGCAGACTCAGAACCCGCTGACAGGTTCATGAGATGCTAACGACGCGGACTCAGAACCCGCTGACAGGTTCATGAGATGCTAACGACGCGGACTCAGAACCCGCTGACAGGTTCACGAGATGCTAACGAGGCAGACTCAGAACCCGCTGACAGGTTCATGAGATGCTAACGAGGCAGACTCAGAACCCGCTGACAGGTTCATGAGATGCTAACGAGGCAGACTCAGAACCCGCTGACAGGTTCATGAGATGCTAACGAGGCAGACTCAGAACCCGCTGACAGGTTCATGAGATGCTAACGAGGCAGACTCAGAACCCGCTGACAGGTTTACGAGATGCTAACGACGCGGACTCAGAACCCGCTGACAGGTTCATGAGATGCTAACGAGGCAGACTCAGAACCCGCTGACAGGTTCATGAGATGCTAACGAGGCAGACTCAGAACCCGCTGACAGGTTCATGAGATGCTAACGACGCGGACTCAGAACCCGCTGACAGGTTCATGAGATGCTAACGACGCGGACTCAGAACCCGCTGACAGGTTCACGAGATGCTAACGAGGCAGACTCAGAACCCGCTGACAGGTTCATGAGATGCTAACGAGGCAGACTCAGAACCCGCTGACAGGTTCATGAGATGCTAACGAGGCAGACTCAGAACCCGCTGACAGGTTCATGAGATGCTAACGAGGCAGACTCAGAACCCGCTGACAGGTTTACGAGATGCTAACGACGCGGACTCAGAACCCGCTGACAGGTTCACGAGATGCTAACGAGGCAGACTCAGAACCCGCTGACAGGTTCATGAGATGCTAACGAGGCAGACTCAGAACCCGCTGACAGGTTCATGAGATGCTAACGACGCGGACTCAGAACCCGCTGACAGGTTCATGAGATGCTAACGACGCGGACTCAGAACCCGCTGACAGGTTCACGAGATGCTAACGAGGCAGACTCAGAACCCGCTGACAGGTTCATGAGATGCTAACGAGGCAGACTCAGAACCCGCTGACAGGTTCATGAGATGCTAACGACGCGGACTCAGAACCCGCTGACAGGTTCATGAGATGCTAACGAGGCAGACTCAGAACCCGCTGACAGGTTCATGAGATGCTAACGAGGCAGACTCAGAACCCGCTGACAGGTTCATGAGATGCTAACGAGGCAGACTCAGAACCCGCTGACAGGTTCATGAGATGCTAACGACGCGGACTCAGAACCCGCTGACAGGTTCATGAGATGCTAACGAGGCAGACTCAGAACCCGCTGACAGGTTCATGAGATGCTAACGAGGCAGACTCAGAACCCGCTGACAGGTTCATGAGATGCTAACGACGCGGACTCAGAACCCGCTGACAGGTTCATGAGATGCTAACGACGCGGACTCAGAACCCGCTGACAGGTTCACGAGATGCTAACGAGGCAGACTCAGAACCCGCTGACAGGTTTACGAGATGCTAACGAGGCAGACTCAGAACCCACTGACAGGTTCATGAGATGCTAACGAGGCGGACTCAGAACCCGCTGACAGGTTCATGAGATGCTAACGAGGCAGACTCAGAACCCGCTGACAGGTTCATGAGATGCTAACGAGGCAGACTCAGAACCCGCTGACAGGTTCATGAGATGCTAACGACGCGGACTCAGAACCCGCTGACAGGTTCATGAGATGCTAACGACGCGGACTCAGAACCCGCTGACAGGTTCATGAGATGCTAACGAGGCAGACTCAGAACCCGCTGACAGGTTTACGAGATGCTAACGAGGCAGACTCAGAACCCACTGACAGGTTCATGAGATGCTAACGAGGCGGACTCAGAACCCGCTGACAGGTTCATGAGATGCTAACGAGGCAGACTCAGAACCCGCTGACAGGTTCATGAGATGCTAACGAGGCAGACTCAGAACATGCTAACGAGGCAGACTCAGAACCCGCTGACAGGTTCATGAGATGCTAACGAGGCGGACTCAGAACCCACTGACAGGTTCATGAGATGCTAACGAGGCAGACTCAGAACCCACTGACAGGTTTACGAGATGCTAACGAGGCAGACTCAGAACCCACTGACAGGTTCATGAGATGCTAACGAGGCAGACTCAGAACCCGCTGACAGGTTTACGAGATGCTAACGAGGCAGACTCAGAACCCACTGACAGGTTCATGAGATGCTAACGAGGCGGACTCAGAACCCGCTGACAGGTTCATGAGATGCTAACGAGGCAGACTCAGAACCCACTGACAGGTTCATGAGATGCTAACGAGGCAGACTCAGAACCCGCTGACAGGTTCACGAGATGCTAACGAGGCAGACTCAGAACCCGCTGACAGGTTCATGAGATGCTAACGAGGCAGACTCAGAACATGCTAACGAGGCAGACTCAGAACCCGCTGACAGGTTCATGAGATGCTAACGAGGCAGACTCAGAACCCGCTGACAGGTTCACGAGATGCTAACGAGGCAGACTCAGAACCCGCTGACAGGTTTACGAGATGCTAACGAGGCAGACTCAGAACCCACTGACAGGTTCATGAGATGCTAACGACGCGGACTCAGAACCCGCTGACAGGTTCATGAGATGCTAACGACGCGGACTCAGAACCCGCTGACAGGTTCATGAGATGCTAACGAGGCAGACTCAGAACCCGCTGACAGGTTCATGAGATGCTAACGAGGCGGACTCAGAACCCACTGACAGGTTCATGAGATGCTAACGAGGCAGACTCAGAACCCGCTGACAGGTTCATGAGATGCTAACGAGGCAGACTCAGAACCCGCTGACAGGTTTACGAGATGCTAACGAGGCAGACTCAGAACCCGCTGACAGGTTCATGAGATGCTAACGACGCGGACTCAGAACCCACTGACAGGTTCATGAGATGCTAACGACGCGGACTCAGAACCCGCTGACAGGTTCATGAGATGCTAACGACGCGGACTCAGAACCCACTGACAGGTTCATGAGATGCTAACGACGCGGACTCAGAACCCGCTGACAGGTTCATGAGATGCTAACGAGGCAGACTCAGAACCCGCTGACAGGTTTACGAGATGCTAACGAGGCAGACTCAGAACCCACTGACAGGTTCATGAGATGCTAACGAGGCGGACTCAGAACCCGCTGACAGGTTCATGAGATGCTAACGAGGCAGACTCAGAACCCGCTGACAGGTTCATGAGATGCTAACGAGGCAGACTCAGAACATGCTAACGAGGCAGACTCAGAACCCGCTGACAGGTTCATGAGATGCTAACGAGGCGGACTCAGAACCCACTGACAGGTTCATGAGATGCTAACGAGGCAGACTCAGAACCCACTGACAGGTTTACGAGATGCTAACGAGGCAGACTCAGAACCCACTGACAGGTTCATGAGATGCTAACGAGGCAGACTCAGAACCCGCTGACAGGTTTACGAGATGCTAACGAGGCAGACTCAGAACCCACTGACAGGTTCATGAGATGCTAACGAGGCGGACTCAGAACCCGCTGACAGGTTCATGAGATGCTAACGAGGCAGACTCAGAACCCACTGACAGGTTCATGAGATGCTAACGAGGCAGACTCAGAACCCGCTGACAGGTTCACGAGATGCTAACGAGGCAGACTCAGAACCCGCTGACAGGTTCATGAGATGCTAACGAGGCAGACTCAGAACATGCTAACGAGGCAGACTCAGAACCCGCTGACAGGTTCATGAGATGCTAACGAGGCAGACTCAGAACCCGCTGACAGGTTCACGAGATGCTAACGAGGCAGACTCAGAACCCGCTGACAGGTTTACGAGATGCTAACGAGGCAGACTCAGAACCCACTGACAGGTTCATGAGATGCTAACGACGCGGACTCAGAACCCGCTGACAGGTTCATGAGATGCTAACGACGCGGACTCAGAACCCGCTGACAGGTTCATGAGATGCTAACGAGGCAGACTCAGAACCCGCTGACAGGTTCATGAGATGCTAACGAGGCGGACTCAGAACCCACTGACAGGTTCATGAGATGCTAACGAGGCAGACTCAGAACCCGCTGACAGGTTCATGAGATGCTAACGAGGCAGACTCAGAACCCGCTGACAGGTTCACGAGATGCTAACGAGGCAGACTCAGAACCCGCTGACAGGTTTACGAGATGCTAACGAGGCAGACTCAGAACCCACTGACAGGTTCATGAGATGCTAACGACGCGGACTCAGAACCCGCTGAGAGGTTCATGAGATGCTAACGACGCGGACTCAGAACCCGCTGACAGGTTCATGAGATGCTAACGAGGCAGACTCAGAACCCGCTGACAGGTTCATGAGATGCTAACGAGGCGGACTCAGAACCCGCTGACAGGTTCATGAGATGCTAACGAGGCAGACTCAGAACCCGCTGACAGGTTCATGAGATGCTAACGAGGCAGACTCAGAACATGCTAACGAGGCAGACTCAGAACCCACTGACAGGTTCATGAGATGCTAACGAGGCAGACTCAGAACCCGCTGACAGGTTTACGAGATGCTAACGAGGCAGACTCAGAACCCACTGACAGGTTCATGAGATGCTAACGAGGCGGACTCAGAACCCGCTGACAGGTTCATGAGATGCTAACGAGGCAGACTCAGAACCCACTGACAGGTTCATGAGATGCTAACGAGGCAGACTCAGAACCCGCTGACAGGTTCACGAGATGCTAACGAGGCAGACTCAGAACCCGCTGACAGGTTCATGAGATGCTAACGAGGCAGACTCAGAACATGCTAACGAGGCAGACTCAGAACCCGCTGACAGGTTCATGAGATGCTAACGAGGCAGACTCAGAACCCGCTGACAGGTTCACGAGATGCTAACGAGGCAGACTCAGAACCCGCTGACAGGTTTACGAAATGCTAACGAGGCAGACTCAGAACCCACTGACAGGTTCATGAGATGCTAACGACGCGGACTCAGAACCCGCTGACAGGTTCATGAGATGCTAACGACGCGGACTCAGAACCCGCTGACAGGTTCATGAGATGCTAACGAGGCAGACTCAGAACCCGCTGACAGGTTCATGAGATGCTAACGAGGCGGACTCAGAACCCACTGACAGGTTCATGAGATGCTAACGAGGCAGACTCAGAACCCGCTGACAGGTTCATGAGATGCTAACGAGGCAGACTCAGAACCCGCTGACAGGTTCACGAGATGCTAACGAGGCAGACTCAGAACCCGCTGACAGGTTTACGAGATGCTAACGAGGCAGACTCAGAACCCACTGACAGGTTCATGAGATGCTAACGACGCGGACTCAGAACCCGCTGACAGGTTCATGAGATGCTAACGACGCGGACTCAGAACCCGCTGACAGGTTCATGAGATGCTAACGAGGCAGACTCAGAACCCGCTGACAGGTTCATGAGATGCTAACGAGGCGGACTCAGAACCCACTGACAGGTTCATGAGATGCTAACGAGGCAGACTCAGAACCCGCTGACAGGTTTACGAGATGCTAACGAGGCAGACTCAGAACCCACTGACAGGTTCATGAGATGCTAACGAGGCGGACTCAGAACCCGCTGACAGGTTCATGAGATGCTAACGAGGCAGACTCAGAACCCGCTGACAGGTTCATGAGATGCTAACGAGGCAGACTCAGAACATGCTAACGAGGCAGACTCAGAACCCGCTGACAGGTTCATGAGATGCTAACGAGGCGGACTCAGAACCCACTGACAGGTTCATGAGATGCTAACGAGGCAGACTCAGAACCCACTGACAGGTTTACGAGATGCTAACGAGGCAGACTCAGAACCCACTGACAGGTTCATGAGATGCTAACGAGGCAGACTCAGAACCCGCTGACAGGTTTACGAGATGCTAACGAGGCAGACTCAGAACCCACTGACAGGTTCATGAGATGCTAACGAGGCGGACTCAGAACCCGCTGACAGGTTCATGAGATGCTAACGAGGCAGACTCAGAACCCACTGACAGGTTCATGAGATGCTAACGAGGCAGACTCAGAACCCGCTGACAGGTTCACGAGATGCTAACGAGACAGACTCAGAACCCGCTGACAGGTTCATGAGATGCTAACGAGGCAGACTCAGAACATGCTAACGAGGCAGACTCAGAACCCGCTGACAGGTTCATGAGATGCTAACGAGGCAGACTCAGAACCCGCTGACAGGTTCACGAGATGCTAACGAGGCAGACTCAGAACCCGCTGACAGGTTTACGAGAAGCTAACGAGGCAGACTCAGAACCCACTGACAGGTTCATGAGATGCTAACGACGCGGACTCAGAACCCGCTGACAGGTTCATGAGATGCTAACGACGCGGACTCAGAACCCGCTGACAGGTTCATGAGATGCTAACGAGGCAGACTCAGAACCCGCTGACAGGTTCATGAGATGCTAACGAGGCGGACTCAGAACCCACTGACAGGTTCATGAGATGCTAACGAGGCAGACTCAGAACCCGCTGACAGGTTCATGAGATGCTAACGAGGCGGACTCAGAACCCACTGACAGGTTCATGAGATGCTAACGAGGCAGACTCAGAACCCGCTGACAGGTTTACGAGATGCTAACGAGGCAGACTCAGAACCCATTGACAGGTTCATGAGATGCTAACGAGGCGGACTCAGAACCCGCTGACAGGTTCATGAGATGCTAACGAGGCAGACTCAGAACCCGCTGACAGGTTCATGAGATGCTAACGAGGCAGACTCAGAACATGCTAACGAGGCAGACTCAGAACCCGCTGACAGGTTCATGAGATGCTAACGAGGCAGACTCAGAACCCGCTGACAGGTTCATGAGATGCTAACGAGGCGGACTCAGAACCCACTGACAGGTTCATGAGATGCTAACGAGGCAGACTCAGAACCCACTGACAGGTTTACGAGATGCTAACGAGGCAGACTCAGAACCCACTGACAGGTTCATGAGATGCTAACGAGGCAGACTCAGAACCCGCTGACAGGTTTACGAGATGCTAACGAGGCAGACTCAGAACCCACTGACAGGTTCATGAGATGCTAACGAGGCGGACTCAGAACCCGCTGACAGGTTCATGAGATGCTAACGAGGCAGACTCAGAACCCGCTGACAGGTTCATGAGATGCTAACGAGGCAGACTCAGAACATGCTAACGAGGCAGACTCAGAACCCGCTGACAGGTTCATGAGATGCTAACGAGGCAGACTCAGAACCCGCTGACAGGTTCACGAGATGCTAACGAGGCAGACTCAGAACCCGCTGACAGGTTTACGAGATGCTAACGAGGCAGACTCAGAACCCGCTGACAGGTTTATGAGATGCTAACGAGGCAGACTCAGAACCCACTGACAGGTTCATGAGATGCTAACGAGGCGGACTCAGAACCCGCTGACAGGTTCATGAGATGCTAACGACGCGGACTCAGAACCCGCTGACAGGTTCATGAGATGCTAACGAGGCAGACTCAGAACCCGCTGACAGGTTCATGAGATGCTAACGAGGCGGACTCAGAACCCACTGACAGGTTCATGAGATGCTAACGAGGCAGACTCAGAACCCACTGACAGGTTCATGAGATGCTAACGAGGCGGACTCAGAACCCACTGACAGGTTCATGAGATGCTAACGAGGCAGACTCAGAACCCACTGACAGGTTCACGAGATGCTAACGAGGCAGACTCAGAACCCGCTGACAGGTTCACGAGATGCTAACGAGGCAGACTCAGAACCCGCTGACAGGTTTACGAGATGCTAACGAGGCAGACTCAGAACCCGCTGACAGGTTCACGAGATGCTAACGAGGCAGACTCAGAACCCGCTGACGGGTTCACGAGATGCTAACGAGGCAGACTCAGAACCCACTGACGGGTTCACGAGATGCTAACGAGGCAGACTCAGAACCCGCTGACAGGTTCACGAGATGCTAACGAGGCAGACTCAGAACCCGCTGACAGGTTCACGAGATGCTAACGAGGCAGACTCAGAACCCGCTGACAGGTTCACGAGATGCTAACGAGGCAGACTCAGAACCCTCTGACAGGTTCACGAGATGCTAACGAGGCAGACTCAGAACCCGCTGACAGGTTTACGAGATGCTAACGAGGCAGACTCAGAACCCGCTGACAGGTTCACGAGATGCTAACGAGGCAGACTCAGAACCCGCTGACAGGTTCACGAGATGCTAACGAGGCAGACTCAGAACCCGCTGACAGGTTCACGAGATGCTAACGAGGCAGACTCAGAACCCACTGACAGGTTAATGAGATGCTAATGAGGCGGACTCAAAACCCACTGACAGGTTCACGAGATGCTAACGAGGCAGACTCAGAACCCGCTGACAGGTTCACGAGATGCTAACGAGACAGACTCAGAACCCGCTGACAGGTTCACGAGATGCTAACGAGACAGACTCAGAACCCGCTGACAGGTTCACGAGATGCTAACGAGACAGACTCAGAACCCGCTGACAGGTTCACGAGATGCTAACGAGACAGACTCAGAACCCGCTGACAGGTTCACGAGATGCTAACGAGGCAGACTCAGAACCCGCTGACAGGTTCATGAGATGCTAACGAGACAGACTCAGAACCCGCTGACAGGTTCACGAGATGCTAACGAGACAGACTCAGAACCCGCTGACAGGTTCATGAGATGCTAACGAGGCAGACTCAGAACCCACTGACAGGTTCACGAGATGCTAACGAGGCGGACTCAGAACCCACTGACAGGTTCACGAGATGCTAATGAGGCGGACTCAGAACCCACTGACAGGTTCATGAGATGCTAACGAGGCAGACTCAGAACCCGCTGACAGGTTCACGAGATGCTAACGAGGCAGACTCAGAACCCACTGACAGGTTCATGAGATGCTAACGAGGCAGACTCAGAACCCGCTGACAGGTTCATGAGATGCTAACGAGGCAGACTCAGAACCCGCTGACAGGTTCATGAGATGCTAACGAGGCAGACTCAGAACCCGCTGACAGGTTCATGAGATGCTAACGAGGCAGACTCAGAACCCACTGACAGGTTTACGAGATGCTAACGAGGCAGACTCAGAACCCACTGACAGGTTCATGAGATGCTAACGAGGCAGACTCAGAACCCACTGACAGGTTCATGAGATGCTAACGAGGCAGACTCAGAACCCACTGACAGGTTCATGAGATGCTAACGAGGCAGACTCAGAACCCACTGACAGGTTCACGAGATGCTAACGAGGCAGACTCAGAACCCACTGACAGGTTCATGAGATGCTAACGAGGCAGACTCAGAACCCACTGACAGGTTCATGTATATATTTTATGTTTTCTGTTTTAATTAATTTTGAGATTTTTATATATGGTGTTTATGATTTCTTTTAACATTGACATGTTGGATGTATGCTGAAAAAGAAACTCCCAAATTGGGCTCAATAAAATACGTCTTATCTAATCTTAAAAACACTAATAGTAGTGTGGAGAGAGTACAGACATAGAAGACACAAAGGTAAAACATGAACAGTTTCTACTGTATTTTAGTAAAAAAGGGCTTTTCCACATTTTGAATGAACTAGTTAGCTTGTTATATTCGAGCTAGCTTGTAAATAGATTGCTTAATTTAGCTAGCTCACTTATTAGATAAATAGCTAACTTTCGCTAACTAAATAGAGTTAAATAGATAGATAGATAGATAGATAGCAAACGTTCGCTAGCTAAATAGTTGAATAGATAGCAAGTTGTATCTAGCTTATAAAGTAGATTGCTAACTTTAGCTAGCTAACTTATTAGATAGATAGCTAACTTTCGCTAAATAAATAGTCAAATAGATAGCTACAGTAGATAGCTAACTTTCGCTAACTAAATAGAGTTAAATAGATAGACAGATAGATAGCAAATGTTCGCTAGCTAAATAGTTGAATAGATAGCAAGTTTTATCTAGCTTATAAAGTAGATTGCGGAAGAGCCATGCCAATTATAGGCAATATAGAGTTTCTTCCATCTATAAGGGATGGAGGTTTTAAAAGATGGGCCGATAAAGGTCTTATCACAATTAACCAAATGTTTGATGGAACAGATGTCAAATCCTTCTCCCAACTTCAAGAACAATATGGGCTCCCGTCAAATGATTTATATAGGTACTTCCAGATAAGACACTATATTACAAGCCACAAGGAAAGAGAAGCAATCCAAAAAAATCCAAACATTATAGAAGCATATTTTATTAGTATTGCAGAAAAATGCTTCCCAAATAAGAAACATGTCTCTCACTTATATAAGAGGCTTATGGAAGACGACTCCCAAAACACCTGGAATGTTAGAGATAAATGGGAATTGGAACTAAACATTATAATCGAAGATGCAGTCTGGGAAAGCTTATGTGTGGGCAGCCATAAAGGAATTAATAGTTAGTTATGGAAAGAGTTTGATTGGAAGCTGAAAATCAGATTTTTTAACACTCCTTTTTTAATTTCTAAATATGTACAAGGACCATCAGTCGCATTATGTTGGAGGAAATGACTGTTCCTCTGGAGCCCATGTTGTTCTTGCTCGGAGCTATACCTACAGACACTTACGATTCAGACCAGAGGTACATATTACGGATACTGTTATTAATTGCCAAAAAGATTATAACTGTGAACTGGAAAAATACAAAATCTCCGACAATCATTCAGTGGAAGCACAGACTTAAACAAGTCTACACGATGGAAAGAATGACGGCGAGCCTGCAGATAAAAATGGACTCTTTTACCCAAAGATGGAACTGTGTTAAAATATATCTGGATGTATCAATGGTTGAGGAGGGTTGTTGAAACTGAACTGAACTTAAGATGAATACTAGGGGAAAAAATCCCTGTGTAACTGATCCTGCTGTGCCAAAGATATCAGTCCCTATGTAAAATGCTTTCATTAATATGTATTTGATTTGATTTTATTTATTTTTATATCCCAGTTTGTATTTATTTATATTATTTACTTAATTATTTCAATTTATAATGGATTTGCTTTATTTCAATATTAACTATACTTTGCTTTGTCATGTAATCATCTGCCATTTGAATGAAAACGTCCTATGTCAGGATATGTCTTGTCTTGTTTTGTTAAGAGGAAAATAAACAGTTCAAAAAAAATAAAGTAGATTGCTAACTTTAGCTAGCTAACTTATTAGATAGATAGCTAACTTTCGCTAAATAAATAGTCAAATAGATAGCTACAGTAGATAGCTAACTTTCGCTAACTAAATAGAGTTAAATAGATAGATAGATAGATAGCAAACGTTCGCTAGCTAAATAGTTGAATAGATAGCAAGTTTTATCTAGCTTATAAAGTAGATTGCTAACTTTAGCTAGCTAACTTATTAGATAGATAGCTGACTTTCGCTAAATAAATAGTCAAATAGATAGCTACAGTAGATAGCTAACTTTCGCTAACTAAATAGAGTTAAATAGATAGATAGATAGATAGCAAACGTTCGCTAGCTAAATAGTTGAATAGATAGCAAGTTTTATCTAGCTTATAAAGTAGATTGCTAACTTTAGCTAGCTAACTTATTAGATAGATAGCTGACTTTCGCTAATCGTCAAATAGATAGCTACAGTAGATAGCTAACTTTCGCTAACTAAATAGAGTGAAATAGATAGATGGATAGATAGATAGATAGATGGATTGATAGATAGCTAACGTTCGCTAGCTTATTGAGTCAAATAGATAGAAAAATAGCTATTGTGGTCTAGCTAAATGCTTAGCAAATATTAGCAAGCTTATAAATTAGATACCTAACTTTCGCTAACTAAATAGTCAAATAGATAGATAGCTAACGTGGCATAGCTAAAGGCAGATTTATAGCAAATATTAGCTAGCTTATAAAGAAGATATCTAACTTAGCTAGCATATTAGATAGATAGCTAATGTTCTAGCTAAATACAGTAGAATAGATTTTTTACAAATGTGGGATCTTGGGCCGTGTTCACATCATCCTGCAGCCTCGAACAGAGGGTGGATGTGGTTCTGGAAAGCATCCCATAGCTGCAGTGTAGCTGAGAATGATCCCAAATTAAGTTCATTGTTTTCAACGCTACTAGTGCTAAACCAGAAGAACTGACACCTTTAGTTTGAGAAGTAGAGATACTTGAAATGATACCGATAACACGTTTTATTGTGCAGGAGTTTGGGGGATATATTCATTTCCCACGATAGTCTGAATGCTGTTTTGAGGGTGTTCTTCATGCAGAGCTACGTGCTGCCGTTGTAATTGGAATATAATATGGTTCAAATTGAATTGGACCGTTTTCGCTGCAGTTCTGTGTGAGGAAACAACATCCAATGGGAACACAGAGATGAGTGTGTGATGAGGGAGAGCATGAAAACATGAATGAAGTATTTAATGAGACGTGGTTTAGGATTGTGTTAGCAGACAGTGGGAGAGAGGAGCAAATTAACTTTCCTCCGTGTTGATGGAGCAAAAAACAGACATTTTCTTTATAGTTATGTTCCAATTAAAATGCTGCGCGAGTTTTAGGCAACTGCCTGAACTCTTGGCAAAACGAAATGGGATTCAGAGCCGTTTCCATCAACTGCTTTTATGTAGATGTCTTCAACAGGATGTGATCAGATTACATAACACAGAAAGCACCAGCAAATATGATACATCTGTGAATTGAAATGAAATGGCTGGAAATGGATTTTCTTTGCAGCCAGTACAAAAAGGAGGAACCATATAAACCAGTTCGTACTGTGGGTGTTTCTCAAGTCGAGTAAAGCTGCTCCAGAGCCACTATTTAAAGCCGCCGAAGGACTGTTCCAGCGCCGTATAGATAGAAGAGTTACGACAACGGAAGTCCAAAAACGGTTATCGTCACGTGGTTCACGGAGACGAGGATCGTTCCCCGCAAGTTCATGACGGGCAATGTGAATGCATTGATAACAGGAGATAGAACTACGATGTTTGGTAATTATTAGTGAATAAAGGATTTGATTTGCAATATTTACACAACAAATCGATATGTGTATGTATTTACATCAATATGTTTGCAAAAATAAAATCGAATGTGCTAATATTAAGTGATAATATTAGGATTAGTGTGAACAGCTAGTTTACATGTTGCTAACGGTGCCTTGGTTAAAGAGCCTGTTTATTTATAGCTTTGAATTCTTTCACACCAATATTACCTTCTCTCGTGTGGTAGTCAGGAGCATCACTTTCTCACTTTAACGCGTCTGGCAACCACAGCAGCCCGAATGCTAAGGTACATGCCAAGTGTTCTTTTTACAGTGTACTTATATCTGTACATTTCTTTTCAGTTTGCGTGAAGAAGTGGCTTCAGCAGACGGACGGGCAGGCCGGACCGGGAGAGGCTGGACGCGACACAGCGGGAGACATTATGGACGAGGAGAAACCAAAAACTCTTTCTTTGTTGCCTTTTTCTTATCATACATAGTGTTACTGTTTTTTAAATATTGAATTCTATGTATTACTTTTATTTTAAATCAAATCTGTATAATTATTGTATTGTTACAGTATTTTATTATATTTATGAGCTATTTATTAAAACTGTTATGAACACTATACAATGTCTTTATTTCGGTAGATACCAGAATACATGACAGGAGTCAGGACTCAGAGAGACGAGGAGAGCTGGAGCTCTGATGGAGTCAGGACTCAGAGAGACGAGGAGAGCTGGAGCTCTGATGGAGTCAGGACTCAGAGAGACACGAGGAGAGCTGGAGCTCTGATGGAGTCAGGACTCAGAGAGACACGAGGAGAGATGGAGCTCTGATGGAGTCAGGACTCAGCGACACGAGGAGAGCTGGAGCTCTGATGGAGTCAGGACTCAGAGAGACACGAGGAGAGCTGGAGCTCTGATGGAGTCAGGACTCAGAGAGACGAGGAGAGCTGGAGCTCTGATGGAGTCAGGACTCAGAGAGACACGAGGAGAGCTGGAGCTCTGATGGAGTCAGGACTCAGCGACACGAGGAGAGCTGGAGCTCTGATGGAGTCAGGACTCAGAGAGACGAGGAGAGCTGGAGCTCTGATGGAGTCAGGACTCAGAGACACGAGGAGAGCTGGAGCTCTGATGGAGTCAGGACTCAGAGAGACACGAGGAGAGCTGGAGCTCTGATGGAGTCAGGACTCAGCGACACGAGGAGAGCTGGAGCTCTGATGGAGTCAGGACTCAGAGAGACGAGGAGAGCTGGAGCTCTGATGGAGTCAGGACTCAGAGAGACACGAGGAGAGCTGGAGCTCTGATGGAGTCAGGACTCAGAGACACGAGGAGAGCTGGAGCTCTGATGGAGTCAGGACTCAGAGACACGAGGAGAGCTGGAGCTCTGATGGAGTCAGGACTCAGAGACACGAGGAGAGCTGGAGCTCTGATGGAGTCAGGACTCAGAGACACGAGGAGAGCTGGAGCTCTGATGGAGTCAGGACTCAGAGAGACACGAGGAGAGCTGGAGCTCTGATGGAGTCAGGACTCAGAGACTCGAGGAGAGCTGGAGCTCTGATGGAGTCAGGACTCAGAGACTCGAGGAGAGTCAGGACTCAGAGACACGAGGAGAGCTGGAGCTCTGATGGAGTCAGGACTCAGAGACACGAGGAGAGCTGGAGCTCTGATGGAGTCAGGACTCAGAGACACGAGGAGAGCTGGAGCTCTGATGGAGTCAGGACTCAGAGACTCGAGGAGAGCTGGAGCTCTGATGGAGTCAGGACTCAGAGAGACACGAGGAGAGCTGGAGCTCTGATGGAGTCAGGACTCAGAGACACGAGGAGAGCTGGAGCTCTGATGGAGTCAGGACTCAGAGAGACACGAGGAGAGCTGGAGCTCTGATGGAGTCAGGACTCAGAGACACGAGGAGAGCTGGAGCTGTGATGGAGTCAGGACTCAGAGACACGAGGAGAGCTGGAGCTCTGATGGAGTCAGGACTCAGAGACACGAGGAGAGCTGGAGCTCTGATGGAGTCAGGACTCAGAGACTCGAGGAGAGCTGGAGCTCTGATGGAGTCAGGACTCAGAGAGACACGAGGAGAGCTGGAGCTCTGATGGAGTCAGGACTCAGAGACACGAGGAGAGCTGGAGCTCTGATGGAGTCAGGACTCAGAGAGACACGAGGAGAGCTGGAGCTCTGATGGAGTCAGGACTCAGAGAGACACGAGGAGAGCTGGAGCTCTGATGGAGTCAGGACTCAGCGACACGAGGAGAGCTGGAGCTCTGATGGAGTCAGGACTCAGAGACACGAGGAGAGCTGGAGCTCTGATGGAGTCAGGACTCAGAGACACGAGGAGAGCTGGAGCTCTGATGGAGTCAGGACTCAGAGACACGAGGAGAGCTGGAGCTCTGATGGAGTCAGGACTCAGAGACACGAGGAGAGCTGGAGCTCTGATGGAGTCAGGACTCAGAGAGACACGAGGAGAGCTGGAGCTCTGATGGAGTCAGGACTCAGAGACACGAGGAGAGCTGGAGCTCTGATGGAGTCAGGACTCAGAGACACGAGGAGAGCTGGAGCTCTGATGGAGTCAGGACTCAGAGAGACACGAGGAGAGCTGGAGCTCTGATGGAGTCAGGACTCAGCGACACGAGGAGAGCTGGAGCTCTGATGGAGTCAGGACTCAGAGACTCGAGGAGAGCTGGAGCTCTGATGGAGTCAGGACTCAGAGACTCGAGGAGAGTCAGGACTCAGAGACACGAGGAGAGCTGGAGCTCTGATGGAGTCAGGACTCAGAGACACGAGGAGAGCTGGAGCTCTGATGGAGTCAGGACTCAGAGACACGAGGAGAGCTGGAGCTCTGATGGAGTCAGGACTCAGAGACTCGAGGAGAGCTGGAGCTCTGATGGAGTCAGGACTCAGAGAGACACGAGGAGAGCTGGAGCTCTGATGGAGTCAGGACTCAGAGACACGAGGAGAGCTGGAGCTCTGATGGAGTCAGGACTCAGAGAGACACGAGGAGAGCTGGAGCTCTGATGGAGTCAGGACTCAGAGACACGAGGAGAGCTGGAGCTCTGATGGAGTCAGGACTCAGAGACACGAGGAGAGCTGGAGCTCTGATGGAGTCAGGACTCAGAGAGACGAGGAGAGCTGGAGCTCTGATGGAGTCAGGACTCAGAGACACGAGGAGAGCTGGAGCTCTGATGGAGTCAGGACTCAGAGACACGAGGAGAGCTGGAGCTCTGATGGAGTCAGGACTCAGAGAGACGAGGAGAGCTGGAGCTCTGATGGAGTCAGGACTCAGAGAGACACGAGGAGAGCTGGAGCTCTGATGGAGTCAGGACTCAGAGAGACACGAGGAGAGATGGAGCTCTGATGGAGTCAGGACTCAGAGAGACACGAGGAGAGCTGGAGCTCTGATGGAGTCAGGACTCAGAGAGACGAGGAGAGCTGGAGCTCTGATGGAGTCAGGACTCAGAGAGACACGAGGAGAGCTGGAGCTCTGATGGAGTCAGGACTCAGAGAGACACGAGGAGAGCTGGAGCTCTGATGGAGTCAGGACTCAGAGACACGAGGAGAGCTGGAGCTCTGATGGAGTCAGGACTCAGAGAGACGAGGAGAGCTGGAGCTCTGATGGAGTCAGGACTCAGAGAGACACGAGGAGAGCTGGAGCTCTGATGGAGTCAGGACTCAGAGACACGAGGAGAGCTGGAGCTCTGATGGAGTCAGGACTCAGAGACACGAGGAGAGCTGGAGCTCTGATGGAGTCAGGACTCAGAGAGACACGAGGAGAGCTGGAGCTCTGATGGAGTCAGGACTCAGCGACACGAGGAGAGCTGGAGCTCTGATGGAGTCAGGACTCAGAGACTCGAGGAGAGCTGGAGCTCTGATGGAGTCAGGACTCAGAGACTCGAGGAGAGTCAGGACTCAGAGACACGAGGAGAGCTGGAGCTCTGATGGAGTCAGGACTCAGAGACACGAGGAGAGCTGGAGCTCTGATGGAGTCAGGACTCAGAGACACGAGGAGAGCTGGAGCTCTGATGGAGTCAGGACTCAGAGACTCGAGGAGAGCTGGAGCTCTGAGGGAGTCAGGACTCAGAGAGACACGAGGAGAGCTGGAGCTCTGATGGAGTCAGGACTCAGAGACACGAGGAGAGCTGGAGCTCTGATGGAGTCAGGACTCAGAGAGACACGAGGAGAGCTGGAGCTCTGATGGAGTCAGGACTCAGAGACACGAGGAGAGCTGGAGCTGTGATGGAGTCAGGACTCAGAGACACGAGGAGAGCTGGAGCTCTGATGGAGTCAGGACTCAGAGACACGAGGAGAGCTGGAGCTCTGATGGAGTCAGGACTCAGAGAGACGAGGAGAGCTGGAGCTCTGATGGAGTCAGGACTCAGAGAGACACGAGGAGAGCTGGAGCTCTGATGGAGTCAGGACTCAGAGAGACACGAGGAGAGATGGAGCTCTGATGGAGTCAGGACTCAGAGAGACACGAGGAGAGCTGGAGCTCTGATGGAGTCAGGACTCAGAGAGACGAGGAGAGCTGGAGCTCTGATGGAGTCAGGACTCAGAGAGACACGAGGAGAGCTGGAGCTCTGATGGAGTCAGGACTCAGAGAGACACGAGGAGAGCTGGAGCTCTGATGGAGTCAGGACTCAGAGAGACACGAGGAGAGCTGGAGCTCTGATGGAGTCAGGACTCAGAGAGACAGCGGTTTCCAAACCAATTCTGAAGAACTCTTTCTGCAGCTCGAGGTCTTAACTAGTTCAGAGTGTAATAATCAACATTCTTCATCAGTGAGACTAAACAAATATGGACCCTGAATCTAACTAGAGCTCTCGTCCATAGAAAAGAATGTGCGCCAAGAGCCTTCGTCCCTGAACAGCAAACTACCTCATGTCAGCTTGTGCTCCGTCAGACTGGCAACAACAATGCGCCCAAGCTGCCCCTCCTTCAGAGAGATAGCAGCAGAACCCAAGGCCGTAGAGCTGTGTGGGAAAGGGGACAGCGAAGAGAGAAAACGATGACCTGGGTCGAAGGTTGAATACTTCATACCAGTGTTTAAACAATGCATGCTGGTCACCTGGAATCCTGCTAAGCTTCCAGCATGGTATGTGTAATACTGTTGTTAAACACAAGCTGCTGATAGGTGGATGCTGGTGAGCTAAATTGGGCTAAGCGGGTTTTTTCAGCTGGGAAGGAAGCGTCCTCGACTTTGAGAAAAAGCCCTGGGGTGTTTCTCAATGTCGAGGAAGGATGCTCCAGAGCCACTATTTCAAGGACACTACGTAATCGAGTCCTGCCAAAGGACTGTTCTAATGTCCAGGGTCCTCGGAATTCTACCGAGGCCGGCGTACTTCGTTGCGGGAAATTTCGAGGCTGCACATGTGTATCCTCCACGGTCTTAAAATCCCCACAATGCTTTGCGCACGGACCAATTTCCAAATCTTTGGCGGAAATCGCGCTCCATTTAAGGCGGGGCCTCGCATATGACGCACACCTGTTAGCCTGTTAGCCTGTTAGCCTGTTAGCCTGTTAGCCTGTTAGCCTGTTAGCCTGTTAGCCTGTTAGCCTGTTAGCCTGTTAGCCTGTTAGCCTGTTCCACCATTCTTCGTTTTCCGAGGCTAGGAAGGATCCTTGCCTCGCTTCTGAAGTACCTGACTCGGAAGACATGTCCTACCAAGGAAACTCCCAGCTGTGTGCGTCGCTCTTTAGTGTCCCCTTGTTTCCTCGAGTTGCTGCATGTGTTGTGAAGTTGCTGGAGATGTGTGTATGTGTGTGTGTGTGTGTGTGTGTGTGTGTGTGTGTGTGTGTGTGTGTGTGTGTGTGTGTTGAGTACAACAGTTTCAAATGCATTGAATCCTGATGTACACACAGCGCTTCCTGTCCACACAGCGCTTCCTGTCCACACAGCGCTTCCTGTACACACGGCGCTTCCTGTCCACACAGCGCTTCCTGTCCACACAGCGCTTCCTGTCCACACAGCGCTTCCTGTCCACACAGCGCTTCCTGTACACACAGCGCTTCCTGTACACACTGAGCTTCCTGTACACACAGCGCTTCCTGTACACACGGCGCTTCCTGTCCACACAGCGCTTCCTGTACACACTGAGCTTCCTGTACACACAGCGCTTCCTGTACACGCAGCGCTTCCTGTCCACACAGCGCTTCCTGTCCACACGGCGCTTCCTGTACACACAGCGCTTCCTGTCCACACAGCGCTTCCTGTACACACTGAGCTTCCTGTACACACAGCGCTTCCTGTACACGCAGCGCTTCCTGTCCACACAGCGCTTCCTGTCCACACGGCGCTTCCTGTACACACGGCGCTTCCTGTACACACGGCGCTTCCTGTACACACGGCGCTTCCTGTACACACGGCGCTTCCTGTACACACGGCGCTTCCTGTCCACACTGAGCTTCCTGTACACACAGCGCTTCCTGTACACACGGCGCTTCCTGTCCACACTGAGCTTCCTGTACACACAGCGCTTCCTGTACACACGGCGCTTCCTGTCCACACTGAGCTTCCTGTCCACACAGCGCTTCCTGTACACACGGCGCTTCCTGTACACACGGCGCTTCCTGTACACACGGCGCTTCCTGTACACACGGCGCTTCCTGTACACACGGCGCTTCCTGTACACACAGCGCTTCCTGTACACACGGCGCTTCCTGTACACACGGCGCTTCCTGTACACACTGGGGTATCTGCTGGACTCCTACCTGCAGAGGCTATTCCTGACTCCATGCCGGTGGAACTCCGGGTGCCGGCAGCGGCCTGCAGGCTCTCAAGTGGCCTCCTCCGAATCCCTGCGATGATTTATAATATGATTTACGAGCCGATAGTCAGAGCCTGTGTTCCACGTTACTGATACCCCGCCGCCCGAGGGTCTCACGAGGCCCGCGTGAGAAGAGGACTGTAAATAGAGCGCCTCAGACGCGTCCCCCTCACACACTGACCTATCGGTGACCGAGGCCGTATTAATAACACATCGCGTGATGGGATGGCGTTCGGATCAGCATATCTGTCTGCGTTCACACTCGCAGTGATTCAATGACACACACACACACACACACACACACACACACACACACACACACACACACACACACTCACACACACACACACACACACACCACACGCACGCACACACACACACACACACACACACACACTCACACACACACACACACACACACACACACACACACACACACACACACACACACACACACACACACGCACACACACACACACACTCACCACACACACACACACACACACACACACACACACACACACACACACACACACACACACACACACACACTCACACACACACACACACACACACACACACACTCACACACACACACACACACACACACACACACACACTCACACACACACACACACACACACACACACACACACACACACTCACACACACACACACACACGCACTCACACACACACACACGTGCACACACACACACACACACACACACACACACACCTGTTACACATTAAACAACACGCTATGCAGCAGGATGATCTGAGACGCGGCGCCGGCTGAGTGTGAGAGACGGTGCTTTTGTTTTGCAGGGAAAGAAGGTGCCGGCCTTTAGAGACGCATGCAGTACGGTCCTCAGACCCTCTGTCCTCAGACCCTCTGTCCTCAGACCCTCTGTCCTCAGACCCTCTGTCCTCAGACCCTCTGTCCTCAGACCCTCTGTCCTCAGACCCTCTGTCCTCAGACCCTCTGTCCTTAGGCCCTCTGTCCTCAGACCCTCTGTCCTTAGGCCCTCTGTCCTTAGACCCTCTGTCCTCAGACCCTCTGTCCTCAGACCCTCTGTCCTTAGACCCTCTGTCCTTAGACCCTCTGTCCTCAGACCCTCTGTCCTCAGACCCTCTGTCCTCAGACCCTCTGTCCTCAGACCCTCTGTCCTCAGACCCTCTGTCCTTAGGCCCTCTGTCCTCAGACCCTCTGTCCTTAGGCCCTCTGTCCTTAGACCCTCTGTCCTCAGACCCTCTGTCCTCAGACCCTCTGTCCTCAGACCCTCTGTCCTTAGGCCCTCTGTCCTCAGACCCTCTGTCCTTAGGCCCTCTGTCCTTAGCCCCTCTGTCCTTAGACCCTCTGTCCTCAGACCCTCTGTCCTCAGACCCTCTGTCCTTAGGCCCTCTGTCCTCAGACCCTCTGTCCTTAGGCCCTCTGTCCTCAGACCCTCTGTCCTTAGACCCTCTGTCCTCAGACCCTCTGTCCTTAGCCCCTCTGTCCTTAGCCCCTCTGTCCTTAGCCCCTCTGTCCTCAGACCCTCTGTCCTCAGACCCTCTGTCCTTAGGCCCTCTGTCCTTAGACCCTCTGTCCTTAGCCCCTCTGTCCTTAGCCCCTCTGTCCTCAGACCCTCTGTCCTTAGACCCTCTGTCCTCAGACCCTCTGTCCTCAGACCCTCTGTCCTTAGACCCTCTGTCCTGAGACCCTCTGTCCTCAGACCATCTGTCCTCAGACCCTCTGTCCTCAGACCCTCTGTCCTCAGACCCTCTGTCCTTAGACCCTCTGTCCTTAGACCCTCTGTCCTCAGACCCTCTGTCCTCAGACCCTCTGTCCTCAGACCCTCTGTCCTTAGACCCTCTGTCCTCAGACCCTCTGTCCTCAGACCCTCTGTCCTCAGACCCTCTGTCCTTAGACCCTCTGTCCTCAGACCCTCTGTCCTTAGACCCTCTGTCCTTCGGTCGAGACACCGTTTTTAAAGCATCCCTAATATTGTTGTCGGGTTGTTCTCCTGCAGTGTGCTCTGTAGGTTTTAGTGCATGTCAATGGTCTGCAAAACAACACAGATAAAGATTTGTTTCTACTTACAATAAAGATAAATGAAATACCTGCTGCACCTGTACGTCAAGTCCTCTGGGGATAGTTTAATGGGGTCTGGAAATAGACCAGCATGCACTGCAGCGAGGTTTTCTTTGAAACTCAATTGCAAAATGTGTCTCGTTCTCTCGCTGTTGTGCAACCGCAGCATAAACCATCACTCATGTTGATTTCCAAACCGGCTGCCCCCATGTGTCTCCATCATTACGCCATGTTGCTTTCCTCCCGTGCACACGCTGTGGTGTCCTCAGTCCCTCTGTTGTTGGACACCGTGTCGGTGGTGTCCTCAGTCCCTCTGCTGTTGGACACCGTGTCGGTGGTGTCCTCAGTCGCTCTGCTGTTGGACACCGTGTCGGTGGTGTCCTCAGTCGCTCTGTTGTTGGACACCATGTCGGTGGTGTCCTCAGTCGCTCTGCTGTTGGACACCATGTCGGTGGTGTCCTCAGTCCCTCTGCAGTTGGACAACATGTCGGTGGTGTCCTCAGTCCCTCTGCTGCTGGACAACGTGTCGGTGGTGTCCTCAGTCCCTCTGCTGTTGGACACCGTGTCGGTGGTGTCCTCAGTGGCTCTGCTGTTGGACACCGTGTCGGTGGTGTCCTCAGTGGCTCTGCTGTTGGACAACATGTCGGTGGTGTCCTCAGTGGCTCTGCTGTTGGACACCGTGTCGGTGGAGTCCCCAGTCCCTCTGCTGTTGGACACCGTGTCGGTGGTGTCCTCAGTCCCTCTGTTGTTGGACACCGTGTCGGTGGTGTCCTCAGTCCCTCTGCTGTTGGACACCGTGGCGGTGGTGTCCTCAGTCCCTCTGCCGTTGGACACCGTGGCGGTGGTGTCCCCAGTCCCTCTGCTGTTGGACACCGTGTCGGTGGTGTCCTCAGTCCCTCTGCCGTTGGACACCGTGGCGGTGGTGTCCTCAGTCCCTCTGCTGAGGACACCGTGGCGGTGGTGTCCCCAGTCCCTCTGCTGAGGACACCGTGGCGGTGGTGTCCTCAGTGGCTCTGCTGTTGGACAACATGTCGGTGGTGTCCTCAGTCCCTCTGCTGTTGGACACCGTGTCGGTGGTGTCCTCAGTCCCTCTGCTGTTGGACACCGTGTCGGTGGTGTCCTCAGTCCCTCTGCTGTTGGACACCGTGTCGGTGGTGTCCTCAGTCGCTCTGCTGTTGGACACCGTGTCGGTGGTGTCCTCAGTCCCTCTGCTGTTGGACACCGTGTCGGTGGTGTCCTCAGTCCCTCTGCTGTTGGACACCGTGTCGGTGGTGTCCTCAGAGGCTCTGCTGTTGGACACCGTGGCGGTGGTGTCCCCAGTCCCTCTGCTGTTGGACACCGTGTCGGTGGTGTCCCCAGTCCCTCCTTCTGAGGACACCGTGGCGGTGGTGTCCCCAGTCCCTCCTTCTGAGGACACCGTGGCGGTGGTGTCCCCAGTCCCTCTGCTGAGGACACCGTGGCGGTGGTGTCCTCAGCAGAGGGACTGAGGACACCGTGGCGGTGGTGTCCCCAGTCCCTCTGCTGTTGGACAC
>NW_027262147.1:10000-41528 GCF_902827115.2 Pseudochaenichthys georgianus | reverse complement strand
TTTTAACCTCCTCCCCTCGTCTCCTCTCAGGTGTTCGCTGCGCTGATGAAGGACGGGAACAGAGAGACGGACAAGAACAGCAGCCCGGCTCTGAGGAGCTAACACTAGCCACCTTCATGCTAACCATCGTTTCTTCAGACTAACGAGGAGCCGGGAACTCTGGGAGATAGAACCCTGACGCACCTGGAGCTGAACTCTCAGACCCTTTGAGTCGTCGGGGGACGCAGGAAGGAAGCGAGATCCGCGTCGTGGTTCAGCCGTGGCAGCAGTGTCTCTAATCTGCCAGCCTGCTGTCGCTGGGTAATTTAAAACTGAGATAAAACTTCGGGGGAAACTCGTTGGATTTGTGGAGATTCTCGAACACCACTCTCGTCGCCCTCGGCTAATTCTCACTTTTTCTCGGTGCTAATGATTTTCTAAAAGGCTTGAATAATAACCTCTGTGGTTCAACTATTAATGTAGGTTTATTTTTATTTCACACCAGTATTAATATGCTGCATTTTGAGACTTGAACTCTGGATCTATTTAAAAAAAAATATACAAATCTGCCCGTTAGCATGGCGGTCGCTACATAGCTGCTAAATTAGCCTCCTCGCTTCTGTAGGCAACAAAAACAAACTGCATTATGGGAGAAATTGTGTCGTCGATGATGAGGAAGATCAGATGCAGCAGAACGCACTGTGCTTGTGATTTTTACACAACACGTATTATCCCATGGCTTCAACGCGTGTGCTAAATACTTTAAAATCAAACTGTTTGAGGGGGAAATTCACTCTGATGGGTTTTAACAATGCAAGCGTTCGGCTGTTTTTGAGTTTTAAAAACAGGACGTCGTTGGCGGGCATCGATATCCAAAAGAGGCTAATCGAGACACTCGTGTGAGCTTTTAATCATCCATGAAAATCTCGCGTCGCGGAAGGATCCAGATTTCCCCTCAGAGCACTTTATATATGCAGCGCGAGCTAAGTAGCGGGGCATTCAGTGCCTCTCTGTTCCCTCTGTGGAGAACCGCCAGGATCAGACGGTAAACCGCGCGGCAGTGCTTTCAGCTCTTACTCTCTGAAGCTTTTTGAGTCTTTCTTTTCCATCGTCTGTGGATCCCAGGCGTTTGTGTGTCTGAGCAACTTGTATGTTTGCTTAATTGCCTCTCAGATATGTACTTTAAACACCAGAACACACCATAACTCAACCACTGGTAGTATTGGCCTCTGAATCCAGCGACTTGAATGTGATATTTCTTATATAATATTGAGAATTCAGTTTGGGTTTTAGACGTCTCCGTTCGTCGCTCTGTGGATGAGACTCCAAAAACTAATCTAACCAGTTTTGCAACCAAAAAACCAACTAAATAAATAAGAGAACCCGCTAAATATTCACATTTGAGAGCTTGGAACCAGCAGCACTTATAGAAACTAATATAATAGCTGCAGTTCAATTGTGTAGCTGGTTTAATAATAAACATCCATATGGTGCGTTCACACCGGGCAGGGATAGAGTCGACGCAAGTTCTTGTTTCTCGAGAGCCAATCAGCATTGAGAATCCCCGCCTTACGTTATTGATTAAGAAAACAAGACATTAGCCGTTAGCTGTTAGCACGCAGAGCTCACCGTTCCTCACGTCTGTTCAGAAGTGTGGACCAAGCAGCTACTATGTTAGCCTAGCCTGCGGAGACACTCTCCAAAGCATCAAGTCGTGCTCTTTGCTAACCAGTATGTAGTTGGTTCGGCTTCCTTTTGATACGTGTGTTACATGAATACACAGTAACATATCTTCATGTAGTTGTTGTTGGTATCTACATGGAGATTAAGCCCCGCCTCCTTTACAGCACGTTTGAGTGACGCTTGTAAACACAAATGATTGTTTCTGATTCGGTGTGAAGGCACCTTGACGAGGCCGTAGTGTCATTACGTTACTCCATGCTCCAAGCTCTGGATTATAATCGTACTGTTGAAGTGCTTTACATCACCTCCATCTTTGTTTTAACACTCCTTTAAGTTACACAAACTATTATGTATGTGACCTCCATTACCTCTCTGTGACACACACACACACACTTTCCATTTTCCCAGCAGCAAGTGAGCCTTAAACACGGACCAAGCAGCTTTTATATATAAATATCTTTTTTTTTTTAAGTGAAATTAGTTTCAACTTTTATTTTCTGTTGATTTCAGTTATTTATTATTTTATTTTCAAAACAAACCAGAAAGAAAAATGACAGCAAATAATACATTAATTAGAAATGGCAGATGTACTGTATACTACTACTAAGAAGATACCTATTACAAGGTATAACGGTTGAGTGCAATTAAAAAACAAACATATTAATTAGGAGCTGAGAAAAGAGGGTGATGACAAAAAAAGTTTAAAATGAATTGGATTTAAAATAAATAAAAAGAAAACGTAAAAAAAAAATTGGATTAAAAAAAAAAACCTTAAACATTTTTTTTTTTTTTAAAACCTTACATATAAATTGGATTTACAAAAAAATTGGATTAAAACAAACCTTAATTTTTTTTATCTACAAACAAAAACCTTAAAAAATTGGGATTAAAACAAATTAATAAAAAAAAAAACAATTAAAAAATATGGATAACAAAAAAAAAATTAAATTGTATGGATTCAAAAAAACCGTTACACTCAATAACTCCATGAACACCAATATGTTTTACACAAACAGCCAGTATACATGTCAACGATTAAATCAGTGTTATATTTAAGGTGAAAGTCTGTCGAAGGCCATTCACGTTTTTACCTCAAGGTTCAAACTGTGCTTCTTCAGAAAACTAAAGAAACTCGCAACCTCTTCTAAGGGAAGTCGAAAGGAAACAGATTCTGGAATGAAACGGGATCAGTTGAACACACACCTGAAGCACATGCTACATGCTACATGCTAGTTCAATACCCCACATAGCAGTTTTTGTTCACAGGTAATGAAGTCCTTGATATCACCTCCTCTGGACCAACGCACTACTTTGCTAACTAAATAGAACACATCGGAGAAGAAGATAATTCATTCGCACTTTATTCAGTAATTCACCAGGATGATACGTGTTAACGTGAACAGGTGAAATGTGCTTTAATCTGCATTGACAAGCGAAAACCAATGTATTAAAACCTCTATATATACGGTCTATGATTAAAACACGTATTTATCATATGTTCGAACACGTGTGTGAGTGTGAAGTGTTTTATTGTCGGGTTCCAACAGCCGGTTTTGCAATTTTTAGTTTAGTATCAAAGGATTTTGAGGTTTCTCCAATCCGGAAAATATTCAAAATGTGATGAAGAAACGACCAAAATTAGAGCGTCAGTGTTTCGGGGCAAAAGCACTGCAATTTAATTCAGATGTAAACCGAATTTAACGGAGAAAAGGAGTGTTTCTCAGTTTTAAACCACGAGCTGAATATAAACACGGTTCTATTTGAACTCGCTCTTCTCCACAACACGTCAAATACAAGTGCAATGTTGTGTTTATAGTCAGTGTATTTACCCAGAATCCTCAGCAGGTGGTCTTGACGCCCCCTCACTCCACATCATTGATGACACGCTGCCGAGGAAATGAGATCAGTGCGATATCTCCCCCGTAAATACGTTCCATATATTCATTTTATTTAAGTTTCATCATCTGTTTTATATTTTCCTGCAAACTCATTTCGCTTTTTACGTTTGTTGTTGTTTTCAGATTTCAATGTACAGTTTTTTCATAATGCCTTTCAGGTGATGTAAATAAACTGTCAACGTGTTGTTTTCTTTCTCTTATAACGGCCACTGTTTGATGTGTAAATAAATATCTCCGCAAACTGACTCCTGTGTGTGTGTGGGGACGTTGTTGGCGGGCATCGATATCCAAAAGAGGCTAAGCGAGACACTCGTGTGAGCTTTTAATCATCCATGAAAATCTCGCGTCGCGGAAGGATCCAGATTTCCCCTCAGAGCACTTTATATATGCAGCACGAGCTAAGTAGCGGGGCATTCAGTGCCTCTCTGTTCCCTCTGTGGCGATTGAACAGTGTGGGTACTTGTGTGTGTGGGGGGGTACTTGTGTGTGTGTGGGTCGTTGCGTGTGGGGGTAGTTGTGTGTGTGGGTACATGTGGTGGTGTGGGGTTGTAATTGGGGGTGCGTGTGGTGGTGTACTTGTGTGTGTGGGGGTACTTGTGTGTGTGTGGGGTTTGTGTGATACGTAATGTTGTGGGGGTACTGTATGTGTGTGGGTGGGTTTGGGGGTGTTTGGGGGGGGGGTACTTGTGTGTGTGGGGGTACTTGTACATGTGTGGGGGTACGTGTGTGGGGGTACTTGTGTGTGTGGGTGTGTACTTGTGGGGACCTACATCTGTTTACACAGTCACGTATGGGGACAAAATGGAGGTCCCCATGAGGGGATCATTCATTTTAGGGGTGAAGACTTGGTTGGGGTCAGGCATGTGTTGGTTCTGGTTAAGGTTAGGGTAAGTCTCCAGGAAATGCATGTAAGTCAATGGCATGTCCCTGAAGTGATGTATACATGGTGTGTGTGTAACAAAATGTAAAACCGACTTCCTCCTGACTCTGAGATGACCCACAACATGCGGCCGTGGGGTGTCTGTTAGTCTGAATGTCGTCTTGTTGCTTAGTTTCCTCTCAGAGAACCAGAGTGTAGTTCACGTGTACTTCCTCAATAACTCTGACTCTGTGAACCCGGTCTATATACATTAAGGAAACTAGTGTGTACAAAGTAAAGGGTGGAGCGCCATACAGTTTTATTTCTAAGTGTGTGTGTCGTCGTCGCCCCCCCCCCCCCCCCCCACTTTGAGAACAGGGTGCTCCGCGGCTCCAGTCCACTCCATATCGCAGGGTCTGTGTTGGAGCCTCCGTGTATGAGGGGCCGTGTAGGCCAACATTCAAACTCACCTCGCACACACACTACTGAAAACATCTCACACACACTACTGAAAATTAAGCCTCACACACACTACTGAAAACATCTGGCCTTGCACACACACTACTGAACACCTCACACACACACACACACACTACTGAACACCTCACACACACACTACTGAAAATTAAGCCTCACACACACACACTACTGAAATCCTCTCACATTCACTACTGAACACCTCACACACACACACACTACTTAAAACATCTGGCCTTGCACACACACTACTGAACACCTCACACACACACTACTGAAAATTAAGCCTCACACACACTACTGAAAATTAGGCTCGCACACACACTACTGAAAACATCTGGCCTTGCACACACACTACTGAAATCCTCTCACATTCACTACTGAACACCTCACACACACACTACTGAAAAACATTTTACTGAAAGGTTCTCAGTAGGGAAAGTGCATGTGTTTCACCTATGTGTGTGTGTGAGGGGATTCTTGCTGTAACGGAAGTCATTCTAATGTAACGGAAGTCAGTGGTCTCTTTGCTAGCCCCGTTAGCTTCATTAGCTCCAGGCTGCTACTCCGAAGTGGTTGTTGTGTTGATGCCTGGTGGAGTATTCTTCATTGAAATATCGCACTTATCGTATGGCTCTGCGGTTCAAACAGACCGTCCATGAATGCAGTTTATTCGGTAAGTGAAATTCAAGCACTTTATTTCTTACTTGTCTTTTTATTCAGCTAACAAGCGAGACGAAGCTACATCTGTGCTAACGATGCTATCCGTAGCATACAAGTTAAAACATAATAGAGAAGTGTACAACATTAAGAAGGATTATACTGTAAAACATCAGGCTTCTCGGTGAGGTTGGTCAAATAAGGTCATGCTTATACATTAGTTAGCTTGCTAGTTAGGTAACTGTATGCTGTTATTGTTAATTTAAAATAGCTATGCTCGACGATGCAGACAGCTAGCGTCACATTAGTGTTGAAGAGCAGAGTACTGTATGAGAGTAACCTCACTATAAGATCTGTGTATCTGAAAAATATGAATCTCTCATTTCCAGTTGGTTCCAGAAATAACGTTGATGTAGATATTGCAATATGGTTTGAAACTAGCTGGAAATAAGGTCTGTGGTTGAGACACATTTAAGAGACGGGTCACGTTTTGTTCAGCCGGATAATCTCCACATGTCTACCCTACTTTTATAATTTTCAAATCATAAATCTAGTTGCCAGAAGCAAAATGCTAACGTTATGCTTAAAGGAACTGCAGCTGCTTCAACGTCACGCCGATTTAAGATCCATATTCAAACACTCAGATTATAAATGGTACAAGTTGAAGCGTTTGTTTGAACAGTTTGCAGGAACTTGCTTTCAAGCAGAACTTGAAAATGTACATAAATAGCTGACGTTAATAATGCTAACTAGCGAGCTAGCTGTGTAGATCTGCTGCGCTATTCTTCTTCATTTGACCAGAAACAGAATGCATTGGTTGCTATATTGAACTAGCAGACGAAACTGCTCTGAACAGAGAAAGTCTAGTGCTCGTGGATCGCCGGAGCTATTAGATTAACATTAACATGCCTATTGTAGTTGTAAGTGCACTGCCTTGCGGCCTGTAGCGCCGTCCCTGGTGGAGCGTCTGTGGGCTGGACCTGTTTCACAGCAGAGGAGTGAGCAGAGGGTCGAGTTGTCAAGTCTTGTTCTGTTTTCTGTGACGATCTGCCTCAGCCTCTCAGACTTTCAGTTGCGAGCGCTACGAGAGCTGTCGTTTTCCTCACACTGATATTCTGAACAATCTGTGTTGTATTTGCTGTAAAGCGTCTCTACTGTAGGCTGTTTTTATTATATGTAAAGCACGTTGGCTCCACCAAACATCGTTTAGAAATGTGCTGTATAAATAAAACTTGATTTGATTTAGAGACGCGCTACCATGGAAACCAAACAATGGTGTAGCTGTAATAAGGTCCGAGTGGAAACAGTCCTGAGTACATCTGATTGTCACTTAGCACTTAGGCTTAGTGTGGAGGATAACACAAGGTATTGAGGCAATTGGATGAAGAACACAACATTTATGATTAACATAAAAGGAATTCGGTCACTTTTGACCCGAAACGCAAGAGAAGGGTTAATCGACGTGAGACGGACGCCATGTCTCTCATGTACAGCTGTGTTAGGAAAAGAGGATTCTCTTCACCAGGATACTTTAAGGGTCTTTTATTAGCTCGGTCTTTCTTTGCTTCCGGAGCCTCAACGACACTTTAATAGTCCCCCACGGGGTGCTTCACTCCCGCCCTGTTTCTAAGGATCCTACTTAAGGGCGTCCCCATCAAAGGTTTTATCCGATCAAATATAAATCTTCACCAAAGCCTGAGTTGGTAAGGCAGAACAGATCAAACATGTCTTTATCAAAGCCTGAGTTAGTAAAGCAGAACAGATCAAACATGTCTTTATCAAAGCCTGAGTTAGTAAAGCAGAACAGATCAAACATGTCTTTATCAAAGCCTGAGTTAGTAAGGCAGAACAGATCAAACACGTCTTTATCAAAGCCTGAGTTGGTAAAGCAGAACAGATCAAACACGTCTTTATCAAAGCCTGAGTTGGTAAGGCAGAACAGATCAAACACGTCTTTATCAAAGCCTGAGTTGGTAAGGCAGAACAGATCAAACACGTCTTTATCAAAGCCTGAGTTAGTAAAGCAGAACAGATCAAACACGTCTTCATCAAAGCCTGAGTTAGTAAAGCAGAACAGATCAAACAAGTCTTTATCAAAGCCTGAGTTGGTAAGGCAGAACAGATCAAACACGTCTTTATCAAAGCCTGAGTTGGTAAGGCAGAACAGATCAAACAAGTCTTTATCAAAGCCTGAGTTGGTAAGGCAGAACAGATCAAACAAGTCTTTATCAAAGCCTGAGTTGGTAAGGCAGAACAGATCAAACACGTCTTTATCAAAGCCTGAGTTGGTAAGGCAGAACAGATCAAACACGTCTTTATCAAAGCCTGAGTTGGTAAGGCAGAACAGATCAAACACGTCTTTATCAAAGCCTGAGTTGGTAAGGCAGAACAGATCAAACATGTCTTTATCAAAGCCTGAGTTGGTAAGGCAGAACAGATCAAACACGTCTTTATCAAAGCCTGAGTTGGTAAGGCAGAACAGATCAAACACGTCTTTATCAAAGCCTGAGTTGGTAAAGCAGAACAGATCAAACAAGTCTTTATCAAAGCCTGAGTTGGTAAGGCAGAACAGATCAAACACGTCTTTATCAAAGCCTGAGTTGGTAAAGCAGAACAGATCAAACACGTCTTTATCAAAGCCTGAGTTGGTAAGGAAGAACAGATCAAACAAGTCTTTATCAAAGCCTGAGTTAGTAAGGCAGAACAGATCAAACACGTCTTCATCAAAGCCTGAGTTGGTAAGGCAGAACAGATCAAACACGTCTTTATCAAAGCCTGAGTTGGTAAGGAAGAACAGATCAAACACGTCTTTATCAAAGCCTGAGTTAGTAAGGCAGAACAGATCAAACACGTCTTCATCAAAGCCTGAGTTGGTAAGGCAGAACAGATCAAACACGTCTTCATCAAAGCCTGAGTTGGTAAGGCAGAACAGATCAAACACGTCTTCATCAAAGCCTGAGTTGGTAAGGCAGAACAGATCAAACACGTCTTCATCAAAACCTGAGTTGGTAAGGCAGAACAGATCAAACACGTCTTTATCAAAGCCTGAGTTGGTAAGGCAGAACAGATCAAACACGTCTTCATCAAAGCCTGAGTTAGTAAGGCAGAACAGATCAAACACGTCTTTATCAAAGCCTGAGTTGGTAAGGCAGAACAGATCAAACACGTCTTTATCAAAGCCTGAGTTGGTAAGGCAGAACAGATCAAACACGTCTTTATCAAAGCCTGAGTTGGTAAGGCAGAACAGATCAAACACGTCTTTATCAAAGCCTGAGTTGGTAAGGCACGGATGCAAATCGAGCGACACTTTTCACTTTGTCTTCTTGGAGGTAACGGGTTGTATCACCAAGTACACATATGAGGAATTAGCTTTGGTATAAGTGGTGCATATGAGACTCAGAAAGTAGAATACATAGCAACACATATATTTTAAAGGCTAAGACTATTGCAACAAATACAAAATAAAGACAACATTTACACAAAACATGTAAAACTGAGCTCACTCAAATGTATATTCAAAGTGGAGAGTTATGCTGGTGTTTCACGTGTGGCGTGTGGACTAGTGTGTTGGTGTTGGGATCAGGGGTCACAGGTTCAAACCCCACTGCAGTCAGCATGTCGTTGTGTCCCTGGGACGCTTCACCCCAAAGTGCTCCTGTGGGGATCGCCCACAGTGTTGAGTATGTGAGTCGCTTTGGATCAAAGCGTCTAACAAGTGACATGTCATGTGATGTAATTTAAAAAGAGGTAGCATGTGCGGGATTTACAATATTAAAAAGTTGATGGAGTTTCTGAGGAACCAACATGTTTAATCTGTTCTTAGGTGTATGAGTTAGTGGTGCAGGGTGCATGTCTGACCACTAGAGGGAGCCTGATGACTGTAACTCTACTGGTTGTTTTACTGGGAGATCCGGAGGTACAATTAAATGTCCATGTAGAGTCGGTATGCTTATATCATTATTTTGTATTTATAATTTATTAATGTTGAATTGTAATCTTAATTTATTATTATTTATGTTTACATTTTTACATTTTCTTTAGGTAGAAAATATATATTTTGTATAAATCACTTATTTCTTTACATGTTTAAGTTGTAAAATGTTTCCTTACTTTATTTGTATTTAATTATATTGATGTTGTACATTTTAATTACATTCTAACTTCATTTTATTTGTAAAATATTACCCTAATTTAATGTAATTTATTGATTTGTTTTTAGGATGTATGAGGTTTTCCTATTTTATTTTATAAATCCCTTTAAGTGTGTTTAGTAATTGTTTAGGTAAGTTGTTAAAAATGTATTCTATTTTCACAAAATTGTCGCTTCATTTCAGTCAAGCAATCAGTCAATCAGTCAATCAATCAATCAATCAATCAATCAATCAGTCAATCAATCAATAAACCAATCAATCAGTCAATCAATCAGTCAATCAATCAATAAACCAATCAATCAATCAATCAATGTTTATTTACAGCCCAATATCACAGATGTTACATTTGTCTCCGTGGACTTCACAGTTAGCACAGAACATGAATACGACACTTTCACTTGTTCAAGTTGTAAAAGTGAATCCTATTTGATTGTTATTTTATTTATTTAAATGTAATTAGATGCCATGCACCATTATGTTAAACCTTGGGATCCACATCTGCACACAGCTGATCTGAGTTCAGGCAGAGAGCCCTGAATAAAGTGGCAAGACTCAAAGATTAAAAGGTTTGAGTGAATATCAGATGAGCGGCCCTCACACTCGGGGGGCCTTCAGGTATTTCCGAGGCAGTGGAAGTGGAGGAGGGGGGCTTTCCTGTGGAGGAGGAGCTGCAGCAGGGGGGGGGAGTCTGAAGGCCCCGGGCCCCTGGACACACAGCAGGGGGGCCGAGGTCAGAGAGGAGGAGAACGAGGAGCTCAGGAAAAAAATCTGAATCGATTATGAGCTTCAGACGGTGAGGAGTTCAATCAGGACCAACAGGTGACGTACCTGTCCACACACACACACACACACACACACACACGTTCTCACTCCCATCCCGTCACATATTGACGGACGGTCAGGGCCCCTCCCCGTCGCTATATTACGTACAGCGGACCCCTTGACCGTCAGGCTTCTACGGGCAGGGCGTCCCATAGACCTTCATAGACCACGTGATCAACAACGATGGCCGACCTTCGTGTTATTCTCGGTGGTATTTCTGATTATTTGTGCAGTACATGTACATGATGTTTAGTTTGCTAGTTATGACGAAGATTACTTCATGAACGTTTTTTTGGTGGAAATGTGTTTTTTCACAGCAAAGTCACCCTCTGTACTTGGACTTATTGGGAGAATCTAAAGGCAAGAACATCCCAAATATTCATTTAGGTCTTTATTGTAGACCTTTAGTGTTGCCGTCGGTGAGGAAAGTACATGGGGCTCAGAGCCTCGTATTTTTAAAATCTTTTTTTCCTTCTAATTTGTTATTCTTTTCAAAATAACACACTGTTATTTACTCACCAATAACACACAATTATCCTTGCTTTTATTTATTGGTTTAATTCCATAATCTCGGGCTTTTTTGGCGTCCGTCAGGAACTGAATTTCAAAATAAAAATAACCGGAAACAGACGTAGGCCTATAAGGGACATTTCGAGCATCATTGCGATTGTCAACATTTTTGAGTTTAGGATGGCCGAAGACACTACACTACCCATAATCCCCAGCTATCGTTTAGGACTACAGTCCCCGCAAGGTTACGCCGAGCGTCAAACAGCTGTGTGAAATGGAACGAAACCACGCCAGACTATCCAAAACTGGAATGGAACACCCCCCCAGAACTACACATGCTGGCTATTGTGTTTCGCAAAATGTTCTATGGGACGTCTCTACTGAACGTTTTCGTTTTTTCCACAATTAGAAGTTGCCATTATTAAACACATTGGTGTTATCAAATGTAAAACATATAATTAATAAATGGGTGAACATCGCTTGTGTCCATAATGCGCAGCATTAATATATACCCACATGACAGCTCATTGCTACTTTGTAATTCTACTCCACGACAATTCAGAGGTTAACCTGGTATTTTTACTCCACTGCATTCATTTGAGTTACTTTGCAGATTCTGATTAATTATGTGAAATATAAACAACCCTTAAATCAGACTTTAGTTACACCTGAGTAAAATTCAGGGAAGGTGATTGTCAAGTGCCAACAATCAGGAGAGATATTTGATAGTTGGTGCTTGAGAAGACTAAACATGTATCTGCAATTGACATGAATGTAAACGAGTAATAAAGTATATTCATTACTCGTTATTCTCTACTAATAGTTAATTAAAGACTGTATATTATGGCTATTTTGCACATCCCTTTCAAGATTTTAAAGGTTTATTGACATATCATACACAACTACGGTGTAGTTATGCAATGATGAAAAACTTGGGTCACAGGTTCCTCAACAGTGCATTACAAGACATCTATCAATATGTGTGTACCTCCACCATTAAACTGTCAAATTCTGCACATTTCTTATTCTATCTACATACATAAGAGTATAATTAATGTGTATAATATCAGTTAAAATAAGTACTTCAACATAGTTAACATTGCAGGAAAGCAATATATTAGACGTTAAGTACTTTGTCAGGCTTAATATTTATCTGTAGATAGATACCCCCAAAGTGTTTTTCTTATTTAAAAGAAGACCTTAATCTGTTATTTAATGTTTAAATAAAGGTTCATTAGTTTTTCTGTTTTGCACCTCCTCCTATTAATATCTTTGCACATCCTGCACTAAACTGTTTTATTGTAGAGATCACTTACAGTATCTTCTTAATTTTTTATATTCTATATTTCTATCACAGACCTTCTACTTTCCCCCTATGAAAGTATATGTACTCTTAATATTTTGTAATGAAATATAACACATAAAAACAATAATTCAGTAACGTGCTTTAACCACTAGGAGGTGCACACAAGGTACACACAGACACTTGTATGTACAACATCTGAAGATGTGTAGTTTTATTGATGCTTTCACATAATTTTACAGCATATTGCTATACTATTTCAGACTCAGTATTTACATTCTTACATTCAAAATCCAATCCAATTCAAATCAGTAATATCTTTACAAACTACAGTCCTTTTCTATCAGCTGTGCACCGTTATGGTGTAAATATAACCTATCTATGAATTAGATCAAATGTAAAAGTCAGCCGAATTAATGTTGATACTGCAAGGAGACGTATTGTGTGAAGAGAAATTGAAGATGTTTTTTAATTGTTGATATATTTATGATCCACGTCAAGTATTCAGTTTCGGCGCCATTTCTTCAGTTTTTCCAAAGGTCTTCTCATCAGGGCTCTCTAAATAAAGAACTACGGCAGATCTGTAATATGTAATAATAATAATAATAGCTGGGATTTCTATAGCGCCTTTCAAGGGACCCAAGGTCGCTTAAATGTAATGCAGCCGAACCGTGTATTACAAAGCCGTTATGTGATGACTTTCAAAGAGAAAAGCAAGAGCACTCGGAATTAAGTATTATTTTTATTCTTTTAAAATGTTTTCCGGATTTCATATAATATAAACACCAAATCCCAGCATGCATTGCGGCTAAAACATCCAATCAGCGTAGCTGAGGATCTTGGGTAATCGCTCGAAATGCCTTCGTCTGTTTCCGGTTATTTTTATTTTGAAATTCAGTTGATTATGGAATCAAACCAATAAATAAAAGCAAGGATAATTGTGTGTTATTGGTGAGTAAATAACAGTGTGTTATTTTGAAAAGAATAACAAATTAGAAGGAAAAAGATTTTAAAAGTACGAGGCTCTGAGCCCCATGTGTTTTCCTCACAGACGGAACACTAAAGGTCTACAATAAAGACCTAAATTAATATTTGGGATGTTCTTGCCTTTAGATTCTCCCAATAAGTCCAAGTACAGAGGGTGACTTTGCTGTGAAAAAACACATTTCCACCAAAAAAACGTTAGCATTCATGAAGTAATCTTCGTCATAACTAGCAAACTAAACATCATGTACATGTACTGCACAAATAATCAGAAATAAAAACTAATTACTCGCATACAATGACATCAAAACGCATTTTAATGGCCAAATGAACCTTAAAATAGGCATTTTCCACCGAGAATAACACGAAGGTCGGCCATCGTTGTTGATCACGTGGTCTATGAAGGTCGATGGGACGCCCTGCCCGTAGAAGCCTGACGGTCAAGGGGTACCCTGTACGTAATATAGCGACGGGGAGGGGCCCTGACCGTCCGTCAATATGTGACGGGATGGGAGTGAGAACATGTTGCACACACACACACACACACACACACACACACACACACACACACACACACACACACACACACACACACACACACACACACACACACACACACACACACACACACACACACACACACACACACACACACACACACACGCACACACACACACACACACCATGTATACATCACTTCAGGGGACATTACATTGACTTACATGCATTTCCTGGAGTATTACCTTCACCAAGTCTTCACCCTAAAATTAATGACCTCCCTTATGGGGACCTCCATTTTGTCCCCATAAGGGCGGTGAGTCCCCACACGTGACTGTGTAAACAGATTTAGGTCCCCACAAGTAATGCTAGGCCACACACACACACACACACACACACACACACACACACACACACACACACACACACACACACACACACACACACACACACACACACACACACACACACACACACACACACACACACACACACACACACACACACACACACACACACACACACACACACACACACACACACACACAGTCTTCCGTGATGTTTCCCAGTGATGTGGTCGTGCAGCGGGAACACGCTGCTCCGATCCCACCCGTCACTCTGACAAACCACAAATCCTGGGAATCTTTAGATTAGACGTCTGGCTTTTTAACCTTAGGTTTAAAACATTTTTTAACTTATTTTATTGGATTTATTTTGTAAATGTCATCCTTTCTAAACAATATTTTATAATTGACCTGCAGTCATTTACAGTATTTAATTGTTATTTAAAAATATGTAATTTAGTGGTTAAATGATATCCTAATTTACTTTCGTTTTTATAATAATAGTTTTCATTCTTTTTGGGTATTTTTTTAAATATATGAGAATGTTTTTATAAATCTTTCACATTTTTTGTTAGTTTATTACATTTTTCATTATTTACATTTAATAATATTTAAAACAAATTTGGTATTTTTGTAAAATGTTAGCCTAGTTTTTTTTATTGCATTCATTTCTATTTTATTAACTTATTTCTTTCATTTATTTATCTTGTATTCTAATTTACTTTTTCAAATTATTATTATTGTATTTTTGTTAAATTTAAACCATTTTTAATTTGATGTTATATATTTCTTTGACTTTTTATTTCATTGTATTTAAGTTATCTTGTTATCCTATTTCATGATTTGCATTGACTTATTTTATAGTGTTAGGTTGTTAAATGTCTCACATTTAATTGTTAATTTATGAATCACATATTTAAAAAGTTAAATTAAAGAAAATATTTTTGTAAAATGTTATCCTATTTTATTTTTAAATGTAATTGTATTTAAATTGTGAAATATTTCCTATTTTATGATTTTAATGACCTTTATCCCTGTAGTCAGATGTCAGAGTTTATCAGATTACCACCAGTATGTTATTAAATATATCCCCCCGGGTGTCATGTCCGTCTAAATTTAAGAAAATTAAATATATGAACATATTTTTTATAAAATGTTATCTTATTTAATTTTTTCACTTAATTTGTATTTTAATCGTAAAATATTTTCCTATTTCATGATTTTTATTTCAGTTTTTAAATTGTTATTCTATTTTATTAACTAATTTCATTGTTTTAGGTTGTAGACATCTACATATGTTATTGTTAATTTATTTTAATCACGTATTTTATTTGAAAATGTAAATAAAAGAACATTTTATATTTTTAAATTGAATTGTATTTAAGTTGTGAAATATTTCCTATTTTATGATTTTAAAGACCTTTATCTCTCTAGTCTTTCTGTTTGAATCACTATGTTATTAAAGATAAGGCCCCGGGCGTCGCGTCCCACCTGTGGACGTCCCAATTCTCCCCCGGTGGCGTGAAGCACTTTTTCCCATTAGGTCAGTGTTCTCCGCGGGGGGCCGCTTCTCTTTAGCTCTCTTTTCACTCCTCTTTCACTCTTCGCTCACCAAACGCTGCCCGTTCGGGTCGAGACTCGAGGGAGAAGCCGCTCGGCGCCGAGCTGCAATTAGACGCTCCATTATATGAAAGGCATATTCAGATAACAGGGGCACCAATGAGGTCAGCCCGGGCCTTTTGTTGGGGGATTAATGAGATTTTTAATAAAACAAAAAAATGCCCTCTTCCTTATTGTAATGACCTAATGAGTGCGTCGGTGGCGCCGGGCCACGTTGGTGGGAAAGTCCCGCCGTCATACCCCCATTTTAACAAACCCTTTCCCTGCACCTGCATCCCCCTCTCCCCGTTCCAGTGTTTGTATTCAAAGCACCAAAGGAGTGTTTAATTACCATAAAATGCTATCGGCATCTAGCCCCCGGACAACGTGAATGGTAACATAGAGCTCATTGAGGTTATCAACAAGGGGACCAGTGGTCAATTGGGTCATTGATTTGGATTGTTTGACAGACCTGGAGCCAAGGCCGACGACCAGGAGCAAGCAAAGTTCAACCCCCCCGTCCCCGCCCCACAATCCCCGGTTTCTAATCGAGAAGTTTGTCACAGAATCTGTTGGAAGGAGCTGTCAGGAGCCATTAGGGGTTATGAAAGGCCTCGGCGATCAAACGGAGGCCCGGCCCAACGCTGCGCATTTAATTAGAATTTGCACGGTTTTGTTCCTGACCCTTCAGCAGGCATGATCTGATTACAAGGGTGAACAGTTATCACCGAGGGGGGAAAGGGAAAGGGAACAGGGGCGCTTATTACACGGTTTTAAATAAAGTTAAAACACTTTGGAGAAAAGACCGGAGAAGCAGAAAGTAGATCCTCAGGTGTGAGACGCTTCCCCACCTTCCTCCTGGTGCATTGTGGGAGCTTAAGGGAGTTTAACGGGGAGATTCGCTGGTTCGTTAATTGGGAGGCACAGTGCCCTTTGACCCCAATGATGCAGGGTGACAGGGCAGACGGGGCGAGGCGATTGGCTGTCAGCTTCAGCGGTTGAACGTGCCACCAGTGGTGTTCCAGAGTGGAAAAGGGCAGCGAGGAACAACACGCTGCTCCTCCTCTTCCTCCTTTGTTCCCAGCTTTGTGTTTTTTGTTGTCTTCCTGTCGTTTCCTTCAGAAACCCAATAACTGCTTTCAGGTCCGGGTACCTCCAGAAGACGAGAAGGAGCTTCTGAGAGCAGCGTCGTCGTTGCAATTAGAGGGGGAAGATGTGCAGAAAGAACGAGTTTGAAATGCATGTTTTCCTCACGCGGGAAAGACGGCGCTCTCCTTTCCTCTTTCCTTCCTCCTAACTTTCCCGATTGTTGGAAAATCAAGATTATTTTAGTTTTCTATGTGACCTTCTGAGAGCAGCGCCTCAATCACAGGAGGAAAAACTGCACATAAGTGTTTTGATTGCACGTTTTCTTTCCCGGTTTCCCTCTTGGGCTTTTCCCCTAATGTTGGAAAACAACCCAGCAACTGGACACCTTAAGAGACACGAGAGTTACACGAGGAAAAATTGCAATAAAACGTGTTTCTTTCCCAGATGCTGGAGATTGCATTGTGTCTTAATTGATCAACGTGCTGACTGGAGGCTCAATACACATTATATTTAGTATTCAAGATTCTGAGATGCACTTTTTTTAATTGCAATTAAAACACATTTTTGACCGTTTTTTTCTGACCGGCTTCGTTGCCATCTTTCCCAAATGCTGGAAAATCAAGATTAGTTTGCAGTATTAGTTATACTTTGTATCTGAGCTTTTGAGATCAGCGTTTTAAATGAAGTTATTAGAGAGAAAACTGCACAAAGTCTTTTAATTGCATGATTTTATTGCAGTTTTCCTCTCCGGCCATCTTTCCCAAATGTTGGAAAATTAAGCGTTTTTTAAATTACATTACATGACATGTCACTTGTTAGACGCTTTTATCCAAAGCGACTTCCATACTCAGCACTGAGGGAAATCCCCACAGGAGCACTTTGGGGTGAAGCGTCTCAGGGACACAACGACATGCTGACTGCAGAGGGGTTTGAACCTGTGACCCCCTTACCCCAACGCACAACCCACTGCGCCCCACGCCACACGCAATCCATCATTAATTCATCAAGATCATTTTTTAAGATGAATTATATTTTGTATCTGAGCTTCTGAAATCAGCGTCTTATTGCAATTAAAGGAGGAAAAACTGCATGAAAAATAGTGTTTTAATTGAGTTTATTTTGCCGTTTTTCCCAAAAGTTGGAATTGTAATTTAGTTTTTGAATTCATCTACATTAATACTGATTCTGATTGGAGGTCCTCTGGTTGGTCAGTACACATTATATTTGAACTGCTGAGATTGCAATTAAAAAATGTTGACTTTGCAGTTTCTCCTCTCGGCTTTGTCGCCATCTTTCCCAAATGTTGGAGAAGGGCAGCGAGGAACAACATCGCTCTCTCTTCTTCCTCTTGTGTTCTGTTTGTTTTCAGGTCTTCCTGTTGTGTTAAAAACCACTACCTATGAACTCTGGGTAATTTAAGGAATAACTGGAACTTCTGCGATCTATGTTTTAATTGCAATCCTCCCGGTTTATCGCTGTTTTCCTGCCGTCTTTCCCAACTCTTGGAAAATGAAGTGTGCTTTAAACGTTCATACCAACTGTTCTGGATGCCTGTCCTAAAGACACATTCAATCATTGTCTTTTTTATTTTTTTATTATTACCTTCAATTTAAATGTAATGATGATCGATCATGGTGGTAAAACAAGCTTTTGTTACACATATATGTTTTCAAATTGTATTTATAAATTCTAAATCATACTTTACTCTCTTACCTGGAAATACGGGGTGTATTTTGCTCTTAAATAACATCAATATTAAAAAACTGAAACTTTATTTGTTTGTTGGTGAAAATAATTGGATTTATTTAAATAATTTGATATTTGTATTATATATTAAATGCTTTTATTCTCAAGCAATTTATATTTTAGTAATATTAAATCAGAAAATACCAAATATGAATTGTATTCTTATTTGTAAATTACATTTTGATTTAATAAACAAAGTAATACAAATAAATACAATGTACATTTAAACATGTAAATATAAATGGATAAGTAAAACCATCATTATTTATTGTGAGAATTAAAAAATTATATTTTCATTTAATAAAACAGTAAGACAAAAATCAAGCAAAAATATAGTAGCCTATACATTTTCCTAAAAAAAAAAAAAATTACAAAAATATATATAAATATTATTATTAGTATGGCTAGCACTAGGAAAGTACTAGTAGCAGTGGTCGTAGTATTAGTATTACAGTCATTTTTGTAATTGTTTTATAGGATTTAAATTCAATGGAGGTATGGATAATTAGTGGATTCATATTTATTATGTCTTTATATCTTTACCATAACATCTATTTATTAATATTAACTTTAATTTAGTCCATCTCTCTTATATTTCACTTTTTATTCCCCATATTTATCCCCGCTTCCCCGTGTTGGTGGGGTTACGTGTACATGCGTGTAAAGTACGGCGCGTCAGTAAACGTGGTCTGATGTGATCTGAAGGACTCCTGTGTGTGATGGAGGTCATTAGTGTGTTGCGTTCGCATGTCGTCTCCTCTCCTGTCTTTGTTGAAGAGTCTCCAGTGTGTCTGGGCGGAGGCACGAAGCCGATCAGCTCCCACACGTCTCTTCACTTCACCTAAGTATGGAGTAGCATACAAACACTTTGTTACTGTACTTAAGTACATGTTTCTGGTATCAGTACTTTACTCCACTACTTATTTTTCTGACGACTTTTTACTTTGACTTCTTACATTTTGAACACAAATACCTGTACTTTCTACTTCTTACTTGTTGAACACAAATACCTGTACTTTCTACTTCTTACATGTTGAACCCAAATACCTGTACTTTCTACTTCTTACATGTTGAACCCAAATACCTGTACTTTCTACTTCTTACATGTTGAACTCAAATACCTGTACTTTCTACTTCTTACATGTTGAACTCAAATACCTGTACTTTCTACTTCTTACATGTTGAACTCAAATACCTGTACTTTCTACTTCTCACATGTTGAACCCAAATACCTGTACTTTCTACTTCTCACATGTTGAACCCAAATACCTGTACTTTCTACTTCTTACATGTTGAACTCAAATACCTGTACTTTCTACTTCTTACATGTTGAACACAAATACCTATACTTTCTACTTCTTACATGTTGAACACAAATACCTGTACTTTCTACTTCTCACATGTTGAACTCAAATACCTGTACTTTCTACTTCTTACATGTTTAACTCAAATACCTGTACTTTCTACTTCTTACATGTTGAACTCAAATACCTGTACTTTCTACTTCTTACATGTTGAACACAAATACCTGTACTTTCTACTTCTTACATGTTGAACTCAAATACCTGTACTTTGTACTTCTTACATGTTGAACCCAAATACCTGTACTTTCTACTTCTTACATGTTGAACCCAAATACCTGTACTTTCTACTTCAAAACTCACTTCTTCACCCGCCCACTTTACTCACACTTGGATTAGGATAACTGTTTATGTTTTTTGTTTTTATTGTACTGTTTTCTGTTCTGATTTTCTGTAAAGCATGTATTATTATTATTAGTATTATTATTAATAGACCGACCCTGAAGGCAGCATCTCCCTGGTTCCCTACACAAAAAGCCAATGGGATTTCTCCATTGTATTTTGGATTACGACAGAAAATAATCTCTGTGGTTTATAATTCTTACACGTTTCATCTATTTCGGGTTTTAGGACTTAATGCTTTTCACGATTAAGTCACAATATTTCTGGTAGATGACTCGCTTCAAAGATTGACATCCAGGGTTCTTCTGGAATTTACCATTGATGTTTTCTCTCCTGAAAATGCACCTGATTAATCTCTTTGACTGCTTACATCGTCATAAACTGCCATGTGTTATAGCTGGCAGTCTGCTTATGATTTAAACATTTTGGTCCAATGTTGTTCTCAATTTTTTGATAATGAAATTGTACTTTGTCGAGAAATTACCCTCGCTATTGTGTGTTTGAATCCGCCTTGGGTCGTCTCCATTATATTCCCTTATATCCACTTAATTAAAACAAAACTCATATCTACATATCTTCCAATTTCAGAAACTTTCCTATTTCGTTTACTTTGGGGAGGTATACCCAACTATTTCTGGGGCTGTCTGAAGAAATACCTGCATGGAAGAAGACTCTAAGATGTTCTCCTGACTTTCATTGGGACAGAAAAATGGAAAAGGTTTTCATTGCTTTTCATCGTCAAGACTTTCCATCGGTTGGCAATTGTCGGTTAAATTCTGGTGTGGGGTTTATCTGGGACTTTCCATTCATGTTTTATTTTGGTTTTGATCAGCAAAATGCACCTGATCACGTCTCTTTGACTGCTTACATCGTCACGACTTGCCAACTGTTCAAGCTTTCTGCTTTTATCCAGCCATTTCTTGGTCCGAATTTCTTCTTGTACTTTCCATCATGATATTTGATAATGAAATTGTAATTTGTCCAGAAATTACGTGCACTTTTGTGTCTATTTTTCTACTTTGGGGAGATAGACACAACTATTTCTGGAGCCATTTGAAGTAATACCTGCATGGAAGAAGACTGAAGGGTATAAAACTGTATTTATAGCTGATAAAGCAGTGTTTTTGTTGCTTTACATTGGCACGACTTTCCATGTATTTAAGCTCAAAGAACTGCTTTTATTTGGCTATTTGTTGATCCAATATTCTTATTGTACTTTCCGTAATGAGTCTCTTGATTTTTAATGATGAAATTGTACTTTGTCGAGAAATGACGCACATTTGTGTGTCTTTTTTTTCTATTTTTCTACTTTGGGGAGATATTCTTGACTATTTCTGGAGCCATTTGAAGTAATACCTGCATGGAAGACGACTGAAGGGTATAATACTGAATTATTTTTTTTCTGGGACTTTCCATTAATGTTTTCTCTTGGTTTTAATCATCGACATGCACCTGATTACGTCTGTTTGGCTGTTAACATCGTCAAGACTTTCCATGTATTCAAGCTCAAAGAACCGCTTTTATTCAGCCATGTTTTGGTCCAATGTTCTTCTTGTACTTTCCGTAATGATTCTCTTCCTTTTTAATAATTGTAATTGTACTTTGTTGAGAAATGACGTGCACTATTGCGTCTGTGAATGCGTCTTGTTGGAGCTGAGAGTCCTGCTGGTACGTTTTGATGACGTTGTCTGCTTTGTAAATGTTTCACAAGAGAAAGGAAGCCCTGGGAATCACACCGCTCATTTTCCAAATGACAGCGCCTGACGTTGGAGTGACGAAAGTTAAATGATATGATTTCGCCCACCGAGCTCAGTGCGTTGAGGCGGAAAACGGGCTCCTTGTGCTCCGCCGCGGTTTCTGTACTCCCTGAACCCTGAAATAATGACCCTTCATTGTTCATTAGTGTCTACGCGGTCAATCATAACACATCAGAAATGAGTTTAGCATTCAGGCGCAGGACAATTGACCTTGTGTGTGCCCTTCCTCACCAGCGAGCTGTCACAGGGCTTCATCCAAATTGAGGCAATTAGCTTGGATGTGTCTCCCCCATTAAGCTGAGTGTCTCCACTGTGTGCTAATGACAGCAGCAGGACATGGCCTAATCAGCCACAGCGTCTCCCCAGAGTTCACATCCACTTTCGGGCTGGCACACCCACGGAGAACTGGAACAGGGGGTCCCAGCCAAAACCCATTTGCAACCAGGCAGCAAGAGGAACAAAGTTCAGAGCAAATGCATCAGTGCATCTTCAAGAGGGTTAGATTAGTACAGGAGACAAAAAGTCTGGCTACAAGAGTAAGGAGAGCAATGCATGCATGGCTGCAAGTACGTGAGAATAGCTGGTGGGCTCCAGGACATTTATTGGCAAAGAACGGTAGTAAAAACTGTATTTTTTTCATGAAGACCCAGTGGTGTAAAGTTACTAAGTACATTTACTCAAGTACGTGATCTGAGTACTTCTACTTTTACTCAAGGACAAGATCTGAGTACTTCTACTTTTACTCAAGTACAATATCTGAGTACTGTTAGTGTATTCTAGAACCCTGAAGGCAGGAGAGACTGAAAAGAGTCAAGGGAAGCTTATAAAAGTTAACAGCATTTAATTACACAAAAGATGCGGTGGTGTACAAAATGAAATGTGCGAGTGGAGGCGCTCTCCTCATCCGACAACCCTGTCTCCTAAATATTACGTTCCCACAGAACTAAACTGCATTCTAAATTACGTTAAGCAAGAAACGTATTTTCTCCCACGTTACGTTCGTTATGAACGTATCTCAAATACGTATCTCAAATACGTTTATTTTCTACATATCTTCTAGAAATATATTTTCTCCCACGTTACGTTCGTTATGAACGTATCTTAAATACGTTTATTTTCTACATATCTTTGCTATTTATTGTCTTGCTTATAATAATGATAATAGTCATTTATAAATATCATTTTAGAGCACACATTTGAAATCAGTAGGCGAGGCTGTAATTTTGCCAGCTGTTACTCTCATGAGCGAGGCAGAACATAATAGTTTTTAACATGCCAACAAGCTGCTGTGTCGTTTATTGCACCTCAAACTTTAAAACAAATCCAGTTACGTGTTTCTGTACTTCCTCTAAGAAGAAAGGACAGTAACAGAAGATCTCTGTGAGGCCAGATGTGGTGTTGTTTGTGGCAGTGCGCCAAGGTTACGCTGAGCGTCAAGCTCTTTGAAATAGAACAAAACCACGGCAGACTATTCAAAACTGGACTTGAACGCCCCCCCCAGAACTACACATGCTGGCTATTGTGTTTCGCAACATGTTCTCTATGGCACGTCTCTACTGGGAATTGTAGTTTTAAAAGACGTTTTCGTTTTTCCAAAAATTAGAAGTTGACAGTATTAAACTGTGTACAGCCTTGGAGGTTTAGGCGATAGGAAACACATTGGTGTGTACACATTTAAAACATGTAATTACTACATGGGTGAAAATCGCTTGTATCCATAATGGGCAGCATATTCTACTCCACTACAATTCAGAGGTTAACCTGGTATTTTTACTCCACTACATTTACTTTAGTAACTCTGCAGATTCTGATTAATGATGCGAAATATAAACAACCTTTAAATCAGACTTTAGTTACACCTGAGTACAATTCAGGGAAAGGTGATTGTCAAGTGCCAACAATCAGGCGAGATATTTGATAGTTGGTGCTTGAGAAGACTAAACATTTATCTGCAGATCTTTATAAAGTATATGAATTACTCGTTATTTAATAGTTAATTACAAGACATCTATCAATATGTGTGTACCTCCACCATTAAACTGTCAAATTCTGCACATTTATTATTCTATCTACATACATAAGAGTATAATTAATGTGTATAATATCAGTTAAAATAAGTGCTTCAACATAGTTAACATTGCAGGAAAGCAATACATTAGACGTTAAGTACTTTGTCAGGCTTAATATTTATCTGTAGATAGATACCCCCAAAGTGTTTTTCTTATTTGAAAGAAGACCTTAACCTAAAGTATTATTTCATGTTTAAATAGAGGTTAATTAGTTTGTCTGTTTTGCACATCCTCCTATTAATATCTTTGTACATCCTGCACTAAACTGTTTTATTGTAGAGATCACTTACAGTATCTTCTTGATTTTTTATATTCTATATTTCTATCACAGATCTTCTACTTTCCCCCTATGAAAGTATGTACTCTTAATATTTTTTTCATCAAATAACATTATTCAACAAAAATAATTCAATAACGTGCTTTAACCACTAGGCGGTGCACACAAGGTACACACAGCATACTAATAATAACTTTGTATTAGGACACTTATGTATGTATAACATCTGAAGATGTGTAGTTTTATTCATGTTTTTACATAATTGTACAGGATATTGCTATACTATTTCTCATGCTTTACTTCTACACATTAATATCTGATTTGTAAAACATCACAGACAGAAAGGCATATCCGTCATTTAATGGTAAGCTATTGAAATTGTGATTCCATAGATGTGTCTCCCATCACCCAAATTCCCTGACTATTCTCTCAACTCAGTATTTACATTCTTATATTCAAAGAAAATCAGTCCTTTTCTATCAGTTGTGCACCGTTATGGTGTAAATGTAACCTATCTACCAATTGGATCAAATATAAAAGTCAGCCGAATTAGTATTGATACTGCAAGGAGACGTATTTTGGGAAAAGAAATGCAAGGTGTTGTTTAATTGTTGATATATTTATGATCCACGTCACATATTCAGTTTTGGCGGCAGTTCTCCTGTTTGTCCAGAAGTCTTCTCATCAGGGCTCTATAAATAAAGAACTACAGCAGATGTGAAATATTTAATGCAGCCGAACTGTGTATTACAATGCCGTTATGTGATGACTTCCAAAGAGAAAAGCAAGAACACTCGGAATAAAGTATTATTCTTTTAAAATGTTTTCCGGATTTCATATCGCATTAACATCATATCCCAACATGCATTGCGGCTAAACATCCAATCAACGAGCTTCAAGCTGAGGATCTTGGGTAATCTGTTCAGTGGGTTTGTGTGTATCCTCAAAATGTCCCTTATAGGCCTACGTCTGTTTCCGGTGACTTTATTTACGGCTAAAAAGCCCAAGATAATAGAATTAAATGAATAAATAAAAACAAGGATAATTGTGTGTTATTGTTCAGTAAATAAGGAAAAAAAGATTTTAAGCCCCATTTATTTTCCTCACAGACGGGAAAAAAGTCCGACATTATACGATTTAAAATAAAAACATAAAACACTGGCATGTAATTTACGTTAGAATAAATAGAATGGTTTTGAATAATAGATGAGGGTAAAATCTACGTCACTTTACAGCCCCGCCCACTTTTGGGGAAACCAACGCTGTCATTTGAACGGCGATAAAGCCTGAAGCCACAGAGATCTTCTGTTACTGTCCTTTCTTCTTAGAGGAAGTACAGAAACACGTAACTCTGGATTTGTTTTAATGTTTGAGGTGCAATAAACGACACAGCAGCTTGTTGGCATGTTAAAACTATTATGTTCTGCCTCGCTCATGAGAGTAACAGCTGGAGAAATTACAGCCTCGCCTAATGATTTCAAATGTGTGCTCTAAAATGATATTTAGAAATGACTATTATCATTATTATAAGCAAGACAATAAATAGCAAAGATATGTAAAAAATAAACATATTTAAGATACGTTCATAAGAAACGTAACGTAGGAGAAAATACGTTTCTTGCTTAACGTAATTGAGAATGCAGTTTAGTTCTGTGGGAACGTAAGTTTTAGGAGACAGGGTTGCATCCGACCGGTCAGCCCAGGTCAGCAGGTAGAAGAGGTCCATTCTTGGCTTGCTCTTCCTGTTGTCATCTGAGGTCTTCTCCTATTGGCAGGCGTCGTCGGGGGGCGGGTCCAATGCAATTCCTGCCTTTTTCTGTTGTTAAATTACATCATTCTGGTGTCTGTGGTTATTTAAACATTCCCTAATAAACGTTATTCAGCGGCAATAAATGTGTGCTAATCCCAGTGAGCTCAGTGTACAACATGTCATTTCACCTTCGATTCACGGTTTGAAAATGCAGCATTTCGCCACATGCTAATGCTAACCGGAAGTGAATAATTTTCAGAATACAATTATTAAGTTAATAGTTAGTGAACTTCGGGTTTTTCGGAATAAAACTGATTTAAATTAAATAGTGTATTTAATTCAAATTACGCCATATCAACATTGATTTTAATTTCTAACAGTACTTCTACTTTTACTCAAGTACAAGATCTGAGTTCTTCTACTTTTGCTCAAGTAAACAATCTAAATTCTTCTACGATAAAAAATGTACTTTTTCCATAGAACTTCTCATTGTATATTCTAAATATTTTTTACTCATGAGCAGAGGTTGCGCTAGACTTTTTCGTCATTTTGACGGACAGGATCGTAAGATTTCCGTCAAAATCCATTATTACCCGTCGATCTGTACATAACTGACGGGGGGAAGAGCACGCTCGTGAACTGTCAACGGCTGCTTGTGTGTCAGGGGGCGGGAGATTCATATGATTGGTTGTTGGTCGAGTGTCAGACACGCCCGCCGGCAAGCGTGAACGCACGCCGCTGTGTGGACGGGCCGTAAACGACTCACAGTCTGAACATTACCATAAAAAAAAACCTGGACGTTTACTTTTCGTTTTAAGGTGTAAACGTTTCATTTTCAAATGTGCGTTGCCATGACAAGGGGTGCATAATTTGGCACAACACCGGTGTTATGCCGTGTTATGCATGCCCACTGCACCTCGCGGGAGCGTGCCACAGCGTAAAGCATAAACTCTCAGACATGTCAATGATTTGTTCGGCAATGTTAGGTCTGGAAACGACATAATGGCATAACACCGGAGCCCTGCTGCGGGGAAACTTTGGCGCTGTTCTGAGTTTGTTCTAATATATCCATCAGAATGACTGCTTTCAGATTTTTCCATCATTGTTACATTTTTTTCGTCATAAACGGAATATATTCGGTTAACGCGACCTCTGCTCATGAGTAATGCGAAGACAACAATGCGCTGTGACAATCGTTTCCCAATTTCTGTCCACGGTGCAGAAACGAGTCCTAAAGCCCGGCAATAACTTAGCATTGTTCCACTTCCTGTTCCCTCATCTTAAAGTCAATGGTTTCCTGAGTGTGGTTTTGGTTGTTAGCCTGAAATAAGGTCTGATGTCAACACAAGCTGAAGAGATTTTTATTCTACGACATAAAATTAAAAAAGATTAAAAAAAAAAAAAAGTGTTGAAATTAAATGACAAAATGTCATCACGCACAACATTAGCCGCCTTTAGCTTAGCCGTGGTGATATGAAGTCATGTGACCGTGCTGTAGTTCCTTTATAGCCCAACATTAGCCATGTACGTAATGTTTAAGTATCATGACCCTAACCCCAGAATAAACAAGGATAAATCCCATTGCTTTTATATCGAGAGAACCCTTTGCGATGCTATCTTCAAGGTAAGTGTTTTCCTTTTGTCTGATTGTTCCAGAGCTCCTGGGACACAGACCATTTAATTTCCCTTCATACAAAACACTTCTTTAGAAATGAAAAGTATTTAAATTGAAGCTGATCAAAAGAGTGTGATCAGACCTGATCAGGCTTTTGCCAGCCGTTGAAAGACTAACTTCCTGACAAACTAAACATTTCTCATGTGTTTTGTATTCCTATTTGCCAAATGCACCATTTAAAAAGATAGGTTTCACCAGGTAAATGTGAGAATATTGAATCAGAAGGCTGGGTTTACATTTGAAGCTTTTCCCTGAGATTTCTGGACCTGAACTGCCAACCTTCCAGTCTAAAGCTCACTCATGTTTTACTCCACCGCCTGAGCGCCTAAATGGGATCCGCACTGATGAGATGTCCGTACAGTTGACCTCCCCTTGTCCTCGTTCAGTGGAAGCATACCATAATACACCCCTGACCTCACATGGTCCGAGGTTGTTGGGTTACGCAAGCTCTCTACTTACTCCGATCCTTCACTGGGTGGCAGCGGATTCAATGACATCGATCTCAAGTCGAAGGTAAGATGAAAAAGGTATCATCACATTTTCCATAAAAACAGATCGATCTGTTGTTTGTTTTCCTTTCAAATCGTTGTTGTTGTTGTTGTTGTGTAGGAACCATGTAGAGGTTGCAAACCAATGCATCGAGAACTTGATGAATAGTTTTGTTTTGTTGTTGCTTTGTTTTTCCAGGAGATTTGACCACATTCTTTATTAGTTGAAGACTATGAGGGACACATGGAAGACATTGTGCATGCCTCACCCCAAACAAGGCCAAGTTTTCACCAAATTTTACTGAAAGTGCATTTCCATCCTATAGAATGATTAACCCAGCTTCCCCAAATGTCTTTCTTTTTGGTGTCTATATACGCTGGGATCCGGAGTCATGGATGATCCTGCGGTCCTGTGTCCTGGATCGCGAGCGCTGGATCTTGAGTCGTGGCTGTGGTCCTGGATCATCGGTCCTGGATGGATGTCCTCGTGGATTCATCTTCCTATTATCCACACATGCATTTCCAAACATTTGGACTACCTATGTTGCAAATGTATTATCTTTTCAATTTACACACGGCATCTATTGCACGTCTGTCCGTCCTGGGAGAGGGATCCCTCCTCTGTTGCTCTCCCTGAGGTTTCTCCCATTTTTCCCTTTAAACTGGGTTTTCTTTGGAAGTTTTTCCTTGTACGATGTGAGGGTCTAAGGACAGAGGGTCTAAGGACAGAGGGTGTCGTATTGTCATACTGATATTCTGTACACACTGTGAAGACCACTGAGACAAATGTAACATTTGTGATATTGGGCTATATAAATAAACATTGATTGATTGATAGAATAAACATACTTTAAAGAGTTCAAGTCAGAACTCAAATGGACAAAACATGGATGAGAATATGACTTTAAAAGTTGTGTTATTTTGTAAAAATGGGAAAAGTTACAGCCCCCCAATTTGTCCCCAAACGTCTGATACCTTTGTCTATTTCAAGTCACATGCTTCCATTGAACGTTGTTGCATTATCGATTCACCACAACAATTTCAACCCTTCATATTTTGAAATCCCATACAGAACAAGAATTGTCAAACAGAGAGCGTTCATACCTTACCTCAAAACACCTTTTTCCCCCAGGTAGGGTCCCTCCAGTTTCAGGGACATCACTTGGCGAATAATTACTCAAAGCAAAATGTGACATGATTGGTCAGCAAGCTCCACATGCAGTGATCCAAACGGAAACCTAAAGTGCATCCTGTAAAGTTAGGAGAAAGGTAGAAACCTTCAGAACCATTAGCAACTTACTGGGTTCCTCATACAGTAAGGCTAGAATAAACAGTATATTAAAGGTGGGGTAGGTAAGTTTGAGAAACCGGCTCGAGATACACTTTCTGTTATATTCCATGGAATGCTCTTAAAATCCCGATAGCAATGAATATCTGAAGTGCTTTGACAATAAATCCATAAAACATATCATCTGTGGAAGCCGTAATACTGTAAAAAGCACGACCAATCATCCGGCCCGGCTAAAGTAACTGGATGGCCTACCTGCCTGTCAGCCTTCCATCTGTGCACAAACTTATCTCGTGCCCTCATTGGTCATGTGCGCGTTCGTGTGTGTTGGAGGAGGGGCTCTGTGAGGAAGTGGCAGATTTGTTCCGGCTTTGTATTTTCAAATTCTAGCGATCTCGAGCCGGTTCCTCCAAAACGACCTACCCCACCTTTAAATAAAGATTTGTGCACAACAGAACCACCTCCTTACATTTTATAATGGGGCATATATAATGATTTTTTACCAACCCTCTCTTCAGTCTGCGTACAGATGACACGACTTTACACATTGGAAATGCGTGCAATAGATACGCAGAAGTCCGATTTTGCGTGCATGTGATACGCCACGTTTCGTGCCTGCACCACTTATTTTGGTCCGGTCGGGTCTCGGCCGGAAGCTGTGTGGTTCATAAAAACGTTATGAATTATAGAATTAAACGAATTAATAAAAACAAGGATAATTGTGTGTTATTGGTGAGTAATTAACAGTGTGTTATTTTGAAAATAATAACAAATTAGAAGGAAAAAAAGATTAATAAAATACAGATGTCAGTATCCTGAGGCTCTGAGCCATTTATTTTCCTCACAGACGGCACACAAAGTCCGACATTATACGATTTCAAATAAAAACGATAATCGTGGCTTGGTATTGAGTAAGAACATGTTTTTATGAACCACACAGCTTCCGGTCTTCCACGACCCGACCGGAGAAAACGTGGCGTATCATAGGCACACAAAATAGGACTTCTGCGTATCTATTGCACGCAGTTCCAATGCGTAAAGTCGTGTCATTCGTACGCAGACTGAAGAGAGGCTTGTTTTTTACACAATATACTATACTCAACTCAAAGGCTGTGTTTCTGTGTGCAAAATCATGCCGTTTACGTTCATGTGTGACATCTCTATCATATCTATTACCAGCATTGCATTGTTAAGAACATTGTTGTACGCATGATGCTTTGCAATCAACTATTCCACCAGATAGGAAGCATGCTTTGCAGGAAGCTCCAGCAAGTCGTTGGATTTTTAAAAGTAAATAAAGATGATTGAAAAGAGGATAAAGTAAGCTAACAGCGTTCGTGCCGGCCTGATTTGTTTGTGTGTGTGTGTCGTGTGTGTGTGTTGTTCGTGTGTGTGTGTCGTGTGTCGTGTGTGTGTGTCGTGTGTGTGTCGTTCGTGTGTGTGTTTGCATAGAAAATAAAAGCTGGTCTTGTTTAGCAGGGAACGAGGCTAATGGGGCTGACCTGCCGCTCACCCCGAGCAGCAGAAACAGAATGAGAGAGAAAAACAGAGCGAAGAGGAGCCGGTATTCTTCTTGTGCACGAAACGAGAAGAGAGGGAACCGAGCAGCGCCGGATTAGTTTAGGTTCTCCCCCCAGGAGGGAGGGAGGGAGGGAGGGAGGGAGAACCCAGTCAATAGAACCGCTGAGAACAGAGGAACACAGGAAATGTTCCTGTTGGATGGAGAGGGAAGACACTGACAAGCTGTAGGTTTTCATTTGGATGCATTGGAGAGTCTACACACACACACACACACACACACACACACACACACACACACACACACACACACACACACACACACACACACACACACACACACACACACACACACACACACAACACACACACACACACACACACACACACACACACACACA
>NW_027262147.1:0-5000 GCF_902827115.2 Pseudochaenichthys georgianus | reverse complement strand
GCCCACTAGCAAGATACACCTCCTGTCCAAAAAGTTCCTTCCTAACCACCCCTCTCCTCTGTATCTCCCCCCTACAGGCGATGCTGGTCTCCGGTCGGGCTCAGCCGGTCGACGGGTTCCTTCAGACCACACCCAAAATCAGGAAGGGTTCGTGATGAAAGGGACTAAGAGGGTCACATGTACCCACTCCGATCCCTCCCGTGGTCCGTCTCCTGGGCTCCCGTTGCCCGGCCAGCCATCTCCGGGGCTCAGCTGGCCACAAAAACATGGTTACTGTCTAAATGACAATCCCCCAGGATCCCCTCAGCCTAACAGTCACAAGCACACAAGCTATCCCCTGGTTCCCCCTTTTTTCCCCCCTACCAGGGGTCTGGCTCCAGCGATGCATCTTATTGGGAATTAGAATCCTTGATTTCAGCTGACCTTTTAGAAAATCATACCCCCATGATCCCCTCTACCTACAACTGTGTAGAACACTCACATTTTCCAGAATTGGTCCAAACACCTTAAAGTCTTATTCGACCCTATATCGAATAACACTTGCATACACCCATCCACAGATCCTTAGGCCCGTGCCACTTATTCTCAACCGAGAATCAAAAACTGCATCCCTAACCAAAACCTAACCCTAACCCTAACCCTAACCAAGTCTTCACCCTACAAATAATGATTCCCCTCATGGGAACCTCCAATCTGTCCCCGTAAGGGAGGCGAGTCCCCACACGTAACTGTGCAAACAGATTTAGGTCCCCACAAGTATAGTAATGCCACCACACACACACACACACACACACACACAACACACACACACACACACACACACACCACAGGCACACACACACACACACACACACGCACGCACACACGCACGCACGCACGCACGCACGCACGCACACCACACACACACACGCACGCACGCACGCACGCACACACACACACACACACACACACACACACACACACACACACACACACACACACACACACACACACAGTGGTCAGTGGTTACCATGTAGGCCTACTGGTGCGGAACAGAGGACCAGTAAGGATGTCTGAGATGTTAACATACAGGGATGGAGGGGCCTCGGTTGTGTGTGTGTGTTCTTATTAGGCAGCGCTGCGTGGGCTCTGACCCCTCACACACTTCATGAGTTCACTTAATGAAGCCTCAGCTCCCTGCAGCCTCACATGTGTAATAAAGGGATTCCTTTTAACCCTCCGTCACACACTCCAGACACCTGAGGCTTCTACTTTGAAAGGACCCACACCTGTCTGCAGACCTTTAAGAACTAATGCAGGTCAAATCAAGCAAGTACTATCATACACATACTTGGGTGCTTTGGAGAACTTAACCTAAGCTATAATGATAACAATAAAACGTGGTTTATGGAAGTTGAAAACAGACTAAACATTGTTTGTAGGAGATCCATCTTTTACATAATCCTTTTCCCAAGATTACTTGATACATAGATTTAATATGACTGCTTGTAACACATTATGCAATTACTACATATAACATAAATACTGTAGTGGAGTATTTAATTAGCAATCACAGGCACATATAAAAATAAGAAATTGTCTTTCAATGACATATAGCCCAGATACATCTCCTACATGTTTTTATTGTATTGATAAAAGTCTTCCTCTGTCAGCTGAAAGGGTTAATCAGTAAAATGCACGTTATTTAGACGTGACAGGATTCAGGAATGTTTTATCGCTGCTAATTTGTATTTAAAGTGCTCCAGTGGAGATACTGCTGCAGATAATAAATAATCGTTGCACAACCAAAATATTCTGAAAGTGAACTCTACGAGATGATAAGAAACAAAACAAATGAGTGACTGTGTTCAGGACATATTTAACCAAATCTGTAATGACAACAATAACACTTGATTTATGAGAGTGAAAGCAGACTAAGGTCAAATAGGTTCATACAATAAAATCTAAAGACTTTTAGTCCCCGTGTTTACTATTTAGGTCAGCTATGTAGCTAACAAGATAACTACCTAATGTTGGCTATGTATCTATCAAACTAGCTATCTATCTGATTAGTTATTTATGTATTTGTATATCCCACATTGGGATCTATAAAGTATATCTATCTATCTACACCATCTTGCATTTGCTACACATATCTAGCTAACACACTTTAGCTATACAGCTAGGGACACATTTGTGGCTATCTATCTATCAAACTAGCTAGCCAACATTAGCCATCTACTATACAATATAGCTAACATCATTATCTATCTAACTAGTTATTGATTTAACTGTATTTCCCAAATTGGGATGAATAAGGTATCTATCTATCTATCTATCTATCTATCTATCTATCTATCTATCTATCTATCTATCTATCTATCTATCTCTCCATCTATCTATCTATCTATCTCTCCATCTATCTATCTATCTATCTATCCATCTATCCATCTATCTATCCATCTATCTATCTATCTATCTATCTATCGGCATTTCGTGTTATAGTCACGACATTTCATCTATTGATGTCACACAGAACGATTTTAAAAGCAATGTATTTCTATTGGTAGTATGTTTCGTGCCTGCAGCACGTCTTTTTGTCCGGTCGGGTCTTGGAAGACCGGAAGCTGTGGGGTTCATAAAAACATGTTCTTACTCAATATCAAGCCACGATTATTGTTATTTAGAAAATAATAACAAATTAGAAGGAAAAAAAGATTAAAAGAAATTCAGATTTCAGTATCCTGAGGCTCTGAGCCATTTATTTTCCTCGCGGACGGCAAGAAAAGTCCGACATTATACGATTTAAAATAAAAACAATAATCGTGGCTTGATATTGAGTAAGAAACATGTTTTTATGAAACCCCACAGCTTCTGGTCTTCCAAGACCCGACCGGACAAAAAGACGTGCTTGCAGGCACGAAACATACTACATAATAGAAATACTTTGCTTTTAAAATCGTTCTGTGACACGAAAAAAAGGGGAAATCGTGTTGGTGAACACGAATCAATAGATTAAATTACATTACATTTAGCTGACGCTTTTATCCAAAGCGACTTACAATAAGTGCGTTCGACCAACAAAATACAAACTTGAAGAAAACTGAATCATCAAGTACATCAGGTTTCATAGAGCAAAAACATTTCAAGTGCTACTCAGCTGGCTTTAGATAAGCCAGCCCTTTATTAGTATATAAGTGCTTTGTTAGTAGTTCTATCCTCGAAGTGGAGTCGAAGGAGATGAGTTTCAGGCTGGAAGGTGTGTGAGCTTTCTGCTGTCCTGATGTCAGTGGGAGCTCATTCCACCATCTTGGAGCCAGGACAGCAAACCCACGTGTTCCTGCTGATGGGAACTTGGGTCCCCCCCTCGCAGCGAGAGTGCAGCGAGTCGTTTGGCTGATGCAGAGCGTAGAGCACGTGCTGGGGTGTACGGTTTAACCATGTCCTGGATGTAGGAAGGGCCAGATCCATTCGCAGCATGGTACGCAAGTACCAGTGTCTTGAAGAGGATTCTAGCAGTTACCGGAAGCCAGTGGAGGGAGCGGAGGAGCGGCATGGGGTGGGAACATTCAGGAAGGTTGAAGAGCAGACGAGCCGCTGCATTCTGGATGAGCTGCAGAGGTCGGATGGCACATGCAGGCAGACCAGCCAGGAGGGAGTTGCAGTAGGTCTAGGCGTGAGATGACGAGAGCCTGGACCAGAACCTGCGTGGCTTTCATGGGTCAGCTGGGGACGCATCCTCCTGATGTTGTATTAGCTGAAAGATGCCGTGAGAGCTGGGTTATACATTTGCTAAAATAACCTAGCTAACATATTTTAAGGCTATCTAGCTTTCCAGGGACACATTCTCAAATATGCGTTAATTGAATAAACTAACCCCAACATACGTACTATAAATGGTTAGTTTCTCCCCCTTTAAAAGGCTCCCCCTGTTTCTACCGATAACCGTTGTTTCGTAACAGCCTTAAGCAGATGATTTGCCACACGTTGTAAAGCTTTGGCTGACGCTAATAAATAGCTATTACGCTCTAACCGGAGTATAAATAAGGCGATGTGGAAGCAGAGGGTGAATCCAGCTGCCTTTACATGTGACACACTTTAAACTTTCATTTGTTACCTGTGTTTAAAAGTGTGTCAGCGTCCCTCCCTGGGATTGGCTGACAGGAACAGGAAGTCGCCCGAGGCTTCGGAGACGATGATGAACTCTCTGTGCTCTCTCTCATCGTGTTTGATATGATGAGACATGATTGATGAATTATAGGCTTTCCGTGGGTGCGAAAGCTGGCACAAGAAGGAGGATCCAGTGTGTGTGTGTGTGTGTGTGTGGTGTGTGTGTGTGTGTGGGTGGTGGTGTGTGTGTGTGGGTTATTTGCCTCCGGGCTGCAGATGTGAACTGCTGTGCCCCAATTGTTGTATAATTCAAACATGGAAAAAAGTGGAGTGTTACCGGCATTTATGACTAAGTGCGTGTGTCATGTGTGTGTGTGTGTGTGTGTGTGTGTGTGTGTGTGTGTGTGTGTGTGTGTGCTTTAGTGCAGTCCCTTAATTAACAGTTGTGATGGAACACAACACATCATTATGAGTGCAAACCCTGTTAAAGTAAACAGCTGTTAAACGTGTGTCTGCTCTGAAAACAATAATTAAATCAAACAAGAGTTTTAATGTTTGACGGCAGAACTGTTCAAATAAAACCCTCTGTAACAAGTTCAATATTCAACGTTGTACTTGCATTCATTTGGATGTGTGTTGTCGCTACAATGTGTGCAGTGTGCCATATAACCCAGAATGAAGATTGTTATAAGGCTGGAAAACAACTGTAAGTATCTAAATGAAAATACTGTTTTAAATTATTTGGCATCTGTGTGGTGTGTGTGTGATGTGTGGGTGTGTGTGTGTGTGAGAGAGAGTGTGTGTGTGTGTGTGGGTGTGTGTGTGTGTGGTGTGTGAGTGTGTGTGTGTGTGAGTGTGTGTGTGTGTGTGTGTGTTGTGTGTGGTGTGTGTGTGTGTGTGGTGTGTGTGTC
>NW_027262146.1:0-41476 GCF_902827115.2 Pseudochaenichthys georgianus | reverse complement strand
CACCACGACAAAGGAGCCTCATTCACTTTACATTGGGGTTGTTTGCGTGGTGCCCACACGCAAATGTAACAAAGTTCGTGACTCCACCACGCATTGTGGTGTTAAGGAGTCGTGGTGGAGTCACGCATTCTGGTGAGATCAGGTTGTTCGGGGCCGGTTCGGAGCCGGAGCTTGAAAAGCACCGGGTTTTCCTCTTCACACCGCAGCGGAGCAGCCTCTTAGCTCCGGAATCCGGTTCGTTTCAAGCACCAAAATATTGTCCGGCCAGAGCAAAAGCACAGCATACGTCACGCTTACGTCGAGGCGGGGCAGAGACAGATCAACTCCTGAACAACAACAACAAGCCCGCGTTTTATCCAGTTTGTACCGGTTTGTACACAACGATGGAGAAACTTAACAAGAGTTTCAGAGTTTCTGTGTTTCTGCCATAGACTGTATATATAAAGGTTTCTGCTCATGGTGAAGCAACGTGTCTGCGTGTTAAGGTGGAACCTGAGCATTCACGTTGACCACCTCTCATTATAACTCATTATAAATCTATAAAACTATAAATATTAAACTTTACTTCACGTGTTCATTTGAGAACAGCTGTTACAAACCTGGGTGAAGGTAACAGTTCATTTAAATGAAAGATACAACGTTCCTCCACACTCATGGTTCAGTCCACCTTAAGAAATAAGACCGACCTCGGAAGCAGTTGTGTTTTAAAAAAAACTTTATTGACACGAGTTCACTTTTTATAAGAATATAACTAAACCACAGAAATGACTGCAGATAGAGCCATAAGACATTAATGCAACTGATTTCATCCGCGCGGTTTGGCTTTATGAAGCAGGCACGCAAACGGTTACGTCATGACGCAAACGATGACGCAATGACACATTACCAGTCGGACTCTGGGCGGTGTGAAAAGAGCCAGAGCGAAACCGAAGAACTGGTTCTGAACCTGAAAAGCTCTAGCACGGACTTGAACCGGAGTTGCGTTGGTGTGAATGAGGTATAAGTGTGAATCAAAAGTGTGTGTGTTCGGGGTGTGTGTGAACAACAGGAGGGTGAATGAAACCGTAATGTGTGTGTGTTCGGTGTGTGTGTGTGAACAACAGGAGGAGACAGAATGAGACTGTAATGTGTGTGTGTTCGCGGTGTGTGTGAACAACAGGAGGGAGAATGAGACTGTAATGTGTGTGTGTTCGCGGTGTGTGTGAACAACAGGAGGGTGAATGAAACTGTAGTGTGTGTGTGTGTGTGTGTGTGTGTGTGTGTGTGTGTGTGTGTGTGTGTGTGTGTGTGTGTGTGTGTGTGTGTGTGTGTGTGTGTGTGTGTGTGTGTGTGTGTGTGTGTGTGTTCGGGGTGTGTGTGAACACCAGGAGGGTGAATGAGACTGTAATGTGTGTGTGTGTGTGTGTGTGTGTGTGTGTGTGTGTGTGTGTGTGTGTGTGTGTGTGTGTGTGTGTGTGTGTGTGTGTGTGTGTGTGTGTGTGTGTGTGTGTGTGTGTGTGTGTGTGTGTGTGTGTGTGTGTGTGTGTGTGTGTGTTCGGGGTGTGTGTGAACAACAGGAGAGAGAATGAGACTGTAATGTGTGTGTGTTCGGGGTGTGTGTGAACAACAGGAGGGTGAATGAAACTGTAATGTGTGTGTGTTCGGGGTGTGTGTGAACAACAGGAGGAGACAGAATGAGACTGTAATGTGTGTGTGTTTGTGAAAGAGAGATAATCAAACCTTTAGGAAAGAAGGATGTGAAGAAAACAAGAGAGAGAAATATCAAACAAAAGGAGAAAGGAAAGAAGGAGAGGAGAAAGGAAAGAAGGAGAGGAGAAAGGAAAGAAGGAGAGGAGAAAGGAAAGAAGGTGGAGGTGAAAACAGATGGATGAAAGGAAAATATATACCGTGCTGAAACAAAAGAGTTCTGCTGCTCTGGATGAGAAAGTAATGACTCTGCGTGACGACAGGTTTATGTTCTGTACTAAGAGCTCAGAGCCAGAGCTGTGTTGGAGAGGGAGAGGGAGAGAGAGAGAGGGAGAGAGGGAGAGAGAGAGAGAGGTTGATAGGATTGAGAGAGTGCGTGGGGAGGGGAGAGACGTGAGATAGTAGAGGGAGAGAGGAGGAGAGAGGGGAGATAGAGTGAGGGAAGAGCGTCTTTTATATGTAGATACTCTTCTTCTTCTCTGATCTTTCATCGTTGCGACTGCTAAGGGAGAGAATTGTTTTGATTTGAGTAGCTGCATCAGAAATTAGCTCCTGAACAACAAATTGAAATTGGACCTAACCCTAAAAAGTGAGATATTTTATCGGAAAATCTGCAATTATTCTTCAGAATTAACTCCAAAGAAGAGTTAACGACATTGATCGACAGAAAACAGAGGAAGAAACGCAATTTTTGGATGTATTTTTGAGTTGAAACTACTAACTGGCTTTCAACTACCAACTGACAACTGTCAACCGTCTAGCTGTGGGTTCAGGCCCGGTTCTACGGGGGTGCATAAGGGTGCATTGCACCCTCAGTTGGGTCGTTATGCACCCTCATTTGAAAAATGAAAAGAAAAAAAATGAAAAGTGAAAAATATTACATTTTGCCTACTATTACTAACAATAGTAGGAAGAAGAAGAAGAAGAAGAAGAAGAAGAAGAAGAAGAAGAAGAAGAAGAAGAAGAAGAAGAAGAAGAAGAAGAAGAAGAAGAAGAAGAATATAGTTGAAATAAAATAAATTGTAATTGTGGTTGAATTGTCTGCTGCATTTATTTGATCAATTTAAACGGTAAGTAACGTTATTATGTCAGGTGCGCGTGACCTGCGCCGCTGCACGTTCATCATCTGCAAGGTGCTGACACAGCAGTCAGTGATGGATCAGAACATGGTTAAAACAACCAGCCCTTATCGCCAGCATACACTGCATCTACTGCAGGTAATACCAGTTCAGATCATGGGGACATTACGCTACTGTCGTGGACACTAACGTCCTCCTGCCCGACTCGCCGGCTTTGCCCGCCTCTCCCACGGAGGCGGAGGCGCCACAGCCGTCTTCGTTGCCCCAAACACCGCCACCCCTCGGCGGCCCACAAGTGCCAGAGGACCTCTGCAAAACAGAGCCTGCCCAGGTATATTTAAAAAAGTGCCCAACTCGCCTGTACAGTGGGGTGAGGCGCTCGTTTTGCAGCTCATGGTTTCAAAACAGAGATTGGCTGGAATATTCATGTAAAAAAGATGCCATCTTCTGCTATGCATGTAGACATTTCGGTTCAAGTAAGTCAGATGCCTTCACCACAACTGGCTGCAACAACTGGCGCCATGCTCTTATAGGCTACGTGATAAGGGACTGGGAAGGCATGATCAAGCAAAGAGCACATAGATCCATAGATCTCTGAATGTTGCTCTCAAAGTGCACCAGATTGATGCTTTTAACTTCAATATTTAAAAATAAATAAATCTTCCCGGGGGAGCATGCCCCCGGACCCCCCTAGAGGAGGTGAGGACCCCCATAGAGGGTGTTAGGTACACTCCCCACTTATAAAAATAGCACTTTACCACTGCACCCTCTCTAATCTCAGATGCACCCTGAGTCATTTTGTTCTGGAACCGGGCCTGTGCCAGCTGTTACCTGCCAGCTGTTACCTGCCAGCTGTTACCTGCCAGCTGTGGGCTGCCAGCTGTGGGCTGCCAGCTGTTACCTGCCAGCTGTGGGCTGCCAGCTGTTACCTGCCAGCTGTGGGCTGCCAGCTGTTACCTGCCAGCTGTGGGCTGCCAGCTGTGGGCTGCCAGCTGTTACCTGCCACTGTTGGAAGGAGCTGCACCAAAGAAGGTAGCGGAACATTATAAACTGTGAATTATTTCATGAAGATAAGAAGAAAGGAAAAGAAAAGTATTCGTAAGCTAGAAAAGCTAATGAATTAGCATAGCCTCTCTTTGGAACAAAACAAGTGGTCGCCATGGAAACTGTCCAGCATGCAAAAAATAACTTCTCAGCTCTCAGAGCAGAGGGAAGAGAGATGGAATATCCTGCTAAATGCAAGAGTGTAAATGCAAAGGACAAACACGAGGAGAAGACGCCGTGTGGAAACCCAGAGGTCCTCTTCACTGACTATGCCCAACAAAGAGAAGGAAGGAAGAAGAACAACCTCATATTCTTCACTGACTCATCTGGAAAGATACTCTGAGCAGCAAGTATGCATACGTCTCCAGAGAGGGCATCGGCTCAGGAGGCAGATTACACATCTGTAAAGATGAACACCTTGACAAAGATGACCCTCTGCTCACCATCACATACTACACCAAAGGAAAGGTCATGGTCCAAGGGAATGAAGCCAACCTGGAGTCATTCCAAGAGGCATTCCCCCTGTTGAAAGCTGAGGTGGACACAAAGAGGATCAATGTCCCCTCTGATGTCCCCTCTGGTGTCCCCTCTGGTGTCCCCTCTGACAGCGAAGGTGATGAGAGCCCAATAGAGAACCCCAACACCTTGTCCATCTCTGCCCCCCCCACACCGGCCAGCTCCAACAATCGGCTGAAGGAGAGTGTGGCCCTGCTGGAGCTGGACTTTGCAGAATTCAAAGAGCGGACCCATGCCAGGCAGTCTGGTCCCCCAGACAACACTCTGCAGCAGCTTAAAGAGCGACAACGAGGCCTTGGCGTCTGACCTCAGAGGAAGTGTAGAGGCACGAGGCACTCAAACAGGAGAACAGTGTGCTCCGTGTTCAGTTAGCCAAGGTGAGGGAGGATGCTGAGTGGAGAGAGAAGAGCTTCACCAGGCAGGTCCAGCACCTGACGGAGAAACTCTCATCAGTCCTCACAATGACGAGTAGAGACACAGACTCTCCCTGCCAGTGTCCTTGGCCCACCCTCTCTGCTCAGCACCCAGCCCAACAACACCCTGGCCCCTCCTGATACACCCACACAGCCAGCTCTGCCCATCCCAGCCTCCCTCTACTCAGCCTGAAGAACAAGACCCACAAGTGGTCCTGCTGGCTGACTCAAACGGGAAGTTCCTGGACCCAAGAAAGCTTTTTCCTGATGAAAAGGTTCTGTCTAAACACTGCAGCACCAGGCCAGGTTATAATGAAGTCATGGTGCCCTCTATCAAATCAAAAAACATACAAGGGCAGCACATCGGGGGGGATCTTGGTGTGGTATAAAGGAGATCTTTGCCGTCAGATCTCAGTAGTAAAACAAGGTCAATCACACATTTGGCTAAGGTCAGATCAAACCCTGGGCATAGCTGACAGGAACTGACGTGTGTGCTCTTTATATGCCCCCAGTAGATTCTCCTTATTTCGAAGAAGACATTTTTGAAACTCTCCATTCAGAAATCGCCTATTTTCAGGCCCAGGGAAATGTGCTTCTAACTGGAGATCTGAACGGACGCACAGGAATTGAACCTGATGTCATCGACCCACAGGGCAGCCACCATGTATTTGGTGAACCCCCCCTGTTTACCACACCAACCGTCAGCCATCGGAACAGCCTTGACTCTGAAGTCAATCAGAAAAAGAGATGGTGCATCTCTGTCGGGCCTTAGGCCTGTACACAACCAAATCAATGTGTTCTTTAACTCTCAGGTCCAATGAGCGACACAACAAGGGAACCCAGTCAGCTGTACACATTACATCCTACTTACAGATGGGGCCAGACAGCGGAGACACATTCACCATGGCCTTGAACTCACCTGATCTGATGAATGACATGTCACTATTTGACCAAAATCAATATGTTCCTAAAGACGGTGTAAACATGGCCATTGATTATATCAATATGATATTTCACAAGGCAGCTATTAAAGCTGACCTTATCAAACAAAAGCAGAAGCCTGTTAAAAGGCAACACGCTGACAAATGGTTTGACCAAGAATGCAAGACCATCAGAAAAGACCTGAGGAAAATAGCAAATGAAAAACATCGGCAACCAAACAACCCAGCCTTACGCATTAGATACAATGACGTCTTAAACAAATATAAATGTACAATAAGGAACAAAGAACAAAATTATACCCACATGAAACTTGAGGATATTGAGAAAGCCATTGATCAAAATCAATTCTGGGATCTGTGGAACAACTTCAACACAAAACAACCACAAGCATTACCCATCGAAAACGGTGACATCTGGAGAGAACATTTAGAACGTTTCTACAAAGACATACCAATAAATCTAATGAATTCAGATCAATGTATTACAAACGAGAAACTCCAAACATTAGAAGAAACTATTAAAGACTTGATTTCCCAATGACTTGGGAAGAGTTGACCACACAGACACAATCTCTCCGGCCAAGGAAAGCTTGTGGCCCAGACAACATTCAAAAGGAAATGCTCCGATGCAGCACCCCAGAGATGCAGGGACAGTGTTCAAGCTGTTCAGTATCGTATTGCAGTCAGGATGTTTTCATCTGGTGCAAAGGGCTCATCTCCCCATTCATAAGAGTGGAGACAGATCAGACCCTAATAACTACCGTGGCATCTGTGTCAGCAGCTTCTGGGGAAATTATTCTGCAGCATTCTAAATAAAAGAATACAAGATTTCCTTAACCAACAATCCATCTTGAGTAAAAATCAAATTGGCTTCCTTCCAAAACACCGCACCACCGACCAAGTGTGTACCCTTCACACTTTAGTTAACAAACATGTACACCAAACACAACATGGTAAGATATTCACTTGTTTCATTGATTTCAAAAAAGCTTTCGACTCTATTATAGACTTCTACATCGTGGTATATGGGCAACATGTACGATCTGGTTAAATCAATGTATTTATGGAATAAGTGTGCTGGTAAAATTGGAGACAAACAAACTGAATTCTTCACCCAGAGAAGAGGCGTTCGTCAGGGTTGCACTTTAAGTCCCACTTTATTTAATATATATATAAATGAACTTGCTGTTCAGTTGGATCCCTGTGCTGCTCCTGGCCTCTGCCTCCTAGAGAGAGAGAGAGAGAGAGAGAGAGAGAGAGAGAGAGAGAGAGAGAGAGAGATGTGCTGCTCCTGGCCTCTGCCTCCTAGAGAGAGAGAGAGAGAGAGAGAGAGAGATGTGCTGCTCCTGGCCTCTGCCTCCTAGAGAGAGAGAGAGAGAGAGAGAGAGATGTGCTGCTCCTGGCCTCTGCCTCCTAGAGAGAGAGGTGAAGTGTCTGCTTTATGCTGATGACCTTGTTCTGCTGTCTCATAGTAGACCAGTACTGTAAGAACTGGGCCCTGGCAGTCAATATGAAGAAAACTAATGTCATGGTTTTCCAAAGACGCCCCAGATGTCAGGAGAACAAATAGCATGAGTTATACCTACCTCGGGTTAACCATAAGAGCATCGGGACGTTTCAACATGGCAGTGCATGCACTCAAAGAAAGAGCCACAAGAGCTCTAAATGCAATTAAGAGAACATTTTATAATGTCCAAATTCCAGTTAAAATCTGGCTCAAAATCTTTGATGTGTGATCCAGCCCGTTGCGCTGTACGGTATGAAGTGTGGGGTCCACTCCGTCCCCAGAGCTCTACCCGCCGGGACAAACATCCAGCAGAGGCTTTGCATGCAGAGTTCTGCAGATACATCTGAGTGTTCAGAGAAAACACCAACACATGCCTGCAGAGCAGAATCAGGCAGATACCCTCTGATCATCAACCCTCAAGAGAGAGCACTGACATCCTTTAACCACCTTAGATCCAGCCTAGTGTTGCACGGTGTACCGATACTTGAAAGGTACCGCGATACCCTGCCGTTAAAAACGGTACGATTCCTCCGTTTCGTATCGGTACTTTAAGAATGACGGGGGACTCCCGTGAAAAAGCGCCGTTTTAATAAGAGCCGTGTGTGTTCAGCGCTCTGCTTCCACTCCCTGCAGTCTCGCTCCTCTCAAGCACGCCCTCAGTCCCTCCCCTCTCTCGTGCACGCGGCCACGCGCTAGCTGCCAGAGCATGTGAGAAAACGAGAAGCATGGCTGCAAGTGGGAGTGCAACTGCCGCTGCGCCTCGGCTTGTTGACAGAAAAGACGCCAGAAGTCTGTGAACGGGCCGTTCAGGTGTTCAGAGCAGAGCTCCCTGTCGGAGCGCAGAGCGTGATGTGCACTGAAAAGTTTTTCTGTCGCAATATTATCGTTGAGCAAACTTAACTAGCAAACTAGCATCACTATCTGCTAACGTTGGCTTTAGCCTTCGTTTTCTATTCGTTTTTTTCATAGGCTATAAACGGAGGTGGTATAAGTATATATCTTGTACTTGAGTAAAAGTAGAAGTACCCAGGTCTTGTACTTGAGTTAAAGTAGAAGTACCAGAATGTAGGAACAATCCTGCAATCAAAATGTTCCTCAAATAAAAGTACAAAAGTATTATCATCAAAATATAGTTAAAGTAGCGACAGTAAAAGTAGAAGTACTCAGGTCTTGTACTAGAAGCACCAGAGTGTAGGAATACTCTGTTTGTTACAGTAAAAGTACTGCATTCAAAATGTTCCTCAAGTAAAAGTATTAAAGTAGCGACAGTAAAAGTAGTCGTTGTGCAGATTGGTCCATTTCAGAATAATATATATGATATATTTTATAATGATTGATCATGAAAGTGTTCTCAAAGCTGGTGAAGGTGCAACTAGTCTGAAGTACTTTGTAGACTGCAGGGTAGCTGGTGAAGGTGCAGCTAGTCTGAAGTACTTTGTAGACTGCAGGGTAGCTGGTGGATTTACTCCAGGTGGAACTAAAGTCTGATTCAACACTTGATTATATTTCACATCATTCATCCACATCCGTGAAGTAACTAAAGGGATTAATACATGTAGTGGATTCGAAGTACACCATGTACCTCTGAACTGTAGTGGATTAGAAGTACAAAGTAGCAAAAGAAACATTGAAATACTTAAATAAAGTACAAGTATCTCAAAACTGTACCCCCGTATAGTACTTGGTGAGTTTATGAACTTAGTTACACCAGTGGCTATAAAGATAGAAAGACTCAGCCTTGCACAGAGGCATGAAAATACATTTTCAAAATGCTCAACAGCCAGAATTATAAACTGACTGCTACACAATTAAAATAAATGCTTTTATATATTTCTATTAGATGTGACTCTTTGGCGTTTCTGTTATTACCTGCTGCTTTAGTTGTTCTGACGGCTAACATCATCTGTTATTCCTTATTTTAAAGCCGATATTCCGTGGGTCGGGGGGCTCGGGTCCTTGTCACCTTTTTCATACCTGATGAGTTTGCATCCCTGATTATATTTAAGACTGTTTCCCTTTTTTTAAGAAAAGTATCGAAAAAGAATCGGAATCGCAATTCTTATCGGTATCGAAACCAAAATGTTGCTATCGTGACAACACTAATCCAGCCCCCGAGACCCCCTCCACTCCAAGCCCTCCAGAGCCAAGAGCTGACCCAGAGAAGAGTCCCCTCTGTCAGCTGGTGCTGAGGCGAGCTGCCCCCTCTCAGAGCCACTCTGACCAGTCTCTCAGCAGCACTACTCTCCAAACACCAATCACAGTCAGACGCATTATAACACAATGCAAACACAACTATTTCCACATTGGGAAGACGAGACGAGAAGCCAAAGCAGATTAGAAAGTTACCTGGCTCTGAACAGAGAGCACGAGCTGGCAGAATGTCTCTCTGCTGTCAGAGACAGAACGCAGAGACAGACCCTAACCAAGCACAGGCTCAGTGACCACAGACTGGAAACAGGAAGACTCAACAGATCCTGGCAACCAGAAGAGAACAGAATATGTGGTCACTGCACGACAGGTGAGACTAAGAGAGAGAGAGAGAGAGAGAGAGAGAGAGAGATGCACTTCCTCCTGAAGGGCCACACATTCAACGAAGCAAGGAGCGTTTACTGGAACAAGTTGAACTCTGTAATCCCAGGTTTCAAGGAGGTTGATGACCTTTCAAGGCTGAGAGAGAGGGAGAGAGGGAGAGAGAGAGAGGGAGAGAGAGAGGGAGACAGAGAGAGGGAGAGAGAGAGAGGGAGAGAGAGAGAGAGAGGGAGAGAGGGACTGAGAGCACTCCTAGGAGAAGGAGACGAGGCACATCTTGCTGCCCAATATGTATGTTGAAATGTAATTGTATCACTGTATATATATATCATCAATAATATGTAAACATTTGAAATGTATGTTAATGTTGTTATTTATTTTGTATTGTGATGCTTAGCAACATTGTTTAATTTAACTTTCATGCCAATAAAGCCCCTTTGAATTGATAGTGTTAGCATCATCAACGTGTTAGTATCAACGTGTTAGCATCATCAAAGTGTTAGCATCATCAACGTGTTAGCATCATCAACGTGTTAGCATCATCAACGTGTTAGCATCATCAACATCATCAACGTGTTAGCATCATCAACGTGTTAGCATCATCAACGTGTTAGCATCATCAACATCATCAACGTGTTAGCATCATCAACGTGTTAGCATCATAAACGTGTTAACATCATAAACGTGTTAGTATCATCAACGTGTTAGCATCATCAATGTGTTAGCATCATCAACGTGTTAGCATCATCAACGTGTTAGCATCATCAACGTGTTAGCATCATCAACGTGTTAGCATCATCAACGTGTTAACATCATAAACGTGTTAGTATCATCAACGTGTTAGCATCATCAACGTGTTAGCATCATCAACGTGTTAGCATCATCAACGTGTTAGCATCATCAACGTGTTAGCATCATCAACGTGTTAGCATCATCAACGTGTTAGCATCATCAACGTGTCAGCATCATCAACGTGTCAGCATCATCAACGTGTTAGCATCAACGTGTTAGCATCATCAACGTGTTAGCATCATCAACGTGTTAGCATCATCAACGTGTTAGCATCATCAACGTGTTAGCATCATCAACGTGTTAGCATCAACGTGTTAGCATCATCAACGTGTTAGCATCATCAACGTGTTAGCATCATCAACGTGTTAGCATCAACGTATTAGCATCATCAACGTGTTAGCATCATCAACGTGTTAGCATCATCAACGTGTTAGCATCATCAACGTGTTAGCATCATCAACGTGTTAGCATCATCAACGTGGCTTCATCACAGAGCTTTGGCAATAATCCAAAATCAATGGAAGAAAACGAATGCTTTTTGTGAAGGGATCCAGGGTCGGTACTTCAGGGTCAGTCCGCAAAAATACGTCATCACTGCACTGCACCAGCATATCAATGGTATGTGCACATGATTGATGCCGCCTACACATCTCTGATTGGCTCGGCTGTCTTTTGAAATAGTGCAAACGGTACGACAACAGATCGAGCTGTTCCCGCACAATGGGGTGTGACGTCGATCAGGCAAGATGTTTAAAAGTAATGTGTTCAAAACAGCAGTTTGAGACGAGATTGAAACATGATCAAACAAGTGTTGGTGAATCAATGATATCGTGAGAATGTGTGTGTGTGTGTGTGTGTGTGTGCGTGCGTGCGTGCGTGCGTGCGTGCGTGCGTGCGTGCGTGTGTGTGTGTGAGTACGACCTCAGCACCACATTATAGGCGGGGTGACAGTGAGCTTTAGCGACATCTGCTCGTTAACAGCTACATCACTGACAGTCTGATCGTGCCCCTGTGTGTGTGTGTGTGTGTGTGTGTGTGTGTGTGTGTGTGTGTGTGTGTGTGTGTGTGTGTGTGTGTGTGTGTGTGTGTGTGTGTGTGTGTGTGTGTGTGTGTGTGATTTGATCCCACCAGAGCCCATCAGCTCATCTTAAGCAAACATACACGGAGGACACACTAAACTCTATCGCTGCCATAGCAAACATAAACAATCCAATGTCTCCCTGACCCTGAACACACACACACACACACACACACACACACACACACACACACACACACACACACACACACACACACACACACACACACACACACACACACACACACACACACACACACACACACACACACACACACACACACACACACACACACACACACACACACACACACACACACACACACTCACGTATTGATCAGTACGTCTCCGCTGCACTGTGGAAACTGATTATGTTGGATCGAAATGAATTCATAGTTATATGGTGTGTGAATATGTTTCATGCTTACAGTGACAATGCTAACGTGATGCTAACCCACCAGCTCATCACCAACACACACTCCTGGACCATTGACATGCACGCAAAGCTACAGCACACACTCCTGGACCATTGACATGCACTCAAAGCTACAGCACACACTCCTGGACCATTGCCATGCACTCAAAGCTACAGCACACACTCCAGGACCATTGCCATGCACTCAAAGCTACAGCACACACTCCAGGACCATTGCCATGCACTCAAAGCTACAGCACACACTCCTGGACCATTGCCATGCACTCAAAGCTACAGCACACACTCCAGGACCATTGCCATGCACTCAAAGCTACAGCACACACTCCAGGACCATTGCCATGCACTCAAAGCTACAGCACACACTCCTGGACCATTGCCATGCACTCAAAGCTACAGCACACACTCCAGGACCATTGCCATGCACTCAAAGCTACAGCACACACTCCTGGACCATTGCCATGCACGCAAAGCTACAGCACACACTCCAGGACCATTGCCATGCACTCAAAGCTACAGCACACACTCCTGGACCATTGCCATGCACTCAAAGCTACAGCACACACTCCTGGACCATTGCCATGCACGCAAAGCTACAGCACACACTCCAGGACCATTGCCATGCACGCAAAGCTACAGCACACACTCCAGGACCATTGCCATGCACTCAAAGCTACAGCACACACTCCAGGACCATTGCCATGCACTCAAAGCTACAGCACACACTCCTGGACCATTGCCATGCACGCAAAGCTACAGCACACACTCCAGGAGAGGGAACACTCCGGAAAGCATAATAGGGCCTCTTTACAGACACATCTATGAGAGGATCAAACCGGAGAGGCAACAGCACAGAGAGTCAGTGAGCGACCCGACGGTTCACGGGTTCAGCGTCAGCGCGGAGGTTTCACGGAGACGTGGTCTGATGTCGATGCCAAGACGTAACCAAAGCAACATTCACACACACAACAACTGCAGTGACATGCTTTTCATCCACAGCTCATAAACAACTCTCCTGCTTCTCTGTGGACCATCTGATCCGCAGACATCAAAGAGAGGGAGAGGGAGTGTGTGTGTGAGGGAGACAGGAGGGAGCTAGCTCTAAACTGTAGCTTGTCTGTTCGAACAACCTAACATGTAGAGACAACACACACACACACACACACACACACACACACACACACACACACACACACACACACACACACACACACACACACACTGTGTAAACACAACATGGTTATCCATATACACAAACAAACCCAAAATGATGTGTAGGTTATGATAACCAAAACATATCACGGTGTGTGTGTGTTTTTGAACTCACACACACACTTTCCCCCAGATAGACAAAAAACAAACCATGATGTTCACACACACACACACACACACACACACACACACACACACACACACACACACACACACACACACACACACACAACACACACACACACACACACACACACACACACACACACACACACACACACACACACACACACACACACACACACACACACACACACACACACACACACACACTCACACAACTCACACACACCACACACACACACACACACACACACACACACACTTTCCCCCAGATAGACAAAAAACAAGCCATGATGTTCACACACACACACACACACACACACACACACACACACACACACACACACACTTTCCCCCAGATAGATAAAAAACAAACCATGATGTTCACACACACACACACACACACACACACACACACATTCCCGGCCTAGACAAACACAAAACGAACTATGATTTTCACACACACACACCCACACACTTCAACACACACACACACACACACACACACACACACACACACACACACACACACACACACTTTCCCGGCCTAGACAAACAAAAATCGAACTATGATTTTCACACACCCACACACTTCCACACACACTCCCACACACACACACACACACACACACACACACACACACACAATCGTAAACACAATCAGGTCTAATGGCCGCTGATGATGATGCATAGGCCTCGTTTCAGCTCGTTCACGGCCAATGTGCTGCTAACCCGGCGATGCCTTGTTATCTGATTGGTCGAAGGCCAGGAAGTACGAGGTCAGCCTGAACTAGAGGCTGTGCATGAAGCACTGCATGTTCAAGTGTGCACAATTCCCACATCAGGAAACAAGTTGCACTGCACGATCCTCCTTTAGATTATATTAAAAAGGTTAGACGGCTGCATTTATGTGTTATATTATACACAACCACACATTCATCAGGTGTTTGTCTTCTAATACACATGACGAAGAAGAAGAAGCATGTTTTCAAATCGAATGAATCGGTGTAATTGTCAGCACTTCATGTTGGAGGTGTCTGGGCTTTCAGATAAAGGGAAGTCGGGCGATATTATTACACATTTTATCTCGTCCTCCATCTCTCTATCTTTTTCAGGATGAGCCTCTCAGTGTGTGTGTGTGTGTGTGTGTGTGTGTGTGTGTGTGTGTGTGTGTGTGTGTGTGTGTGTGTGTGTGTGTGTGTGTGGTGTGTGTGTGTGTGTGTGTGTGTGTGTGTGTGTGTGTGTGTGTGTGTGTGTGTGTGTGTGTGTGTGTGTGTGTGTGTGTGTGTGTGTGTGTGTGTGTGCTATTCTCAGTGTCTGCTCAGTAGCTATTGACCCGCAACAAGGCCTTCAGTATTGCACGCACGCACACGCACGCACGCACACTCACACACACACACACACACACACACACACACACACACACACACACACGAGAACACAGTACGTTTTTATGGTTAGTGACAGCTGACGAATCCCCCCACCGACCTCTGACCTCTGACTCTGCCTTCTGTACCCCCCAGCTAATTGACACGTCTCCTCTGATAAACTCTCTCTCACACACACACACACACACACACACACACCACACACACACACACACACACACACACACACACACACACACACACACACACACCGACAGAAGCTCCCACAGATCCACACATTACACAAGACGGCAATTATTTCTGCAGAGAAAAAAGGGAACAAAATAAGACAAATTATAAGCAGACAGAAAAAAGGAGGAAAGAGATCCCATAATTATAATTGCCACTTAAACAATCTGTGTGAGACATTAACACATGATAACGACTGCTTCTCAAGGTTTGTCATTCAAAGCTGATTTAAAGTGATTTTAGAATTATAGAAATTGTATTATGCATGAATTATTTGACATTAACCAGCTCTCATTCCAAAGTCTCCTGTCGTACTGTTTACGCTCATAACACACACGTGGATTGTGTTGGGCTCGTAGCGCTGCCTGGACACGGATGACCTACACTATTGTGTTGTGCCTGAACGCATCCTGTGCAGACACTGACACAGTTATGCGAACACGATGATCAAACTACATGCCCTGTGTCCAGTATTTACATCACTACATCACTGTGCTGTCCTGTTTTTCAATCTCAATCTGTTGCTGTTTCAACTACTGAATTTCCCCACTAGGATTAATAAAGATCCATCTTATGTTATCTTATCTTATACATACATATATATATATATATATATATATATAGAAAGAAATGGCATATTTTGGACATAGGTCGAATGGTGATTAATCATGATTAATTAATTTTTAAGCTGTGATTAATCTGATTAAAAATGTTAATCGTTTGACAGCCCTAATATATATCGAACTATGTCCAAAATATGCCATTTATTTATGTATATTGTTGGGAATGGAAAGATAAATGAAAGAAGGCGGATATATCCATTTAACATACAGTATGTATGTTTATTATAAAAAATGTCTGCGTGTCAAAATGAAAGACAGCCCACACACCTATCAATCATCAAACCGTGGGGTCTTAATTCATTACGTGTTGATTTCTATCAACGGGGGAGTACTTCAGGAAAGTCGACAGAGGGGGGGGGGCTAGTGGAGTACTTCGTGACCACAGAGTGTGAACGTTGTGATCAGCTGTTTTAGCGCAGTTCTCCAGTGAAGGGGGGAGTCTCCCTCCGCAGCCGGTTGGCGTAGTTTTGGCACAGTTCCGTTGTACAGACCGACGTTAACAGCAGCCCTGTCTGTGCACACGGAGACCGACTCTGTCGTCCGGTGATCGAACCGCCTTCTGGAAAAGCTTCACAAGTACGTCGGTACGCAAATGCGCTTTGTGACACAAGTGACGGTACGCATTTCAGATTAGGCACATAACCTGCGTACCAGTTATGTGCACCCCTGTACTACAGCAACATTATCCGTCGGGACTTCCTGCAACAACACCACGCCGTTATCTTGATTCTGATTGGCCAGAAGACATTATCAAAGATGTTCTATTGAGAAGACGATCACTACCTGACAAAAGTTTTCAAAACCGTTTCTGGTCTTCGGTATTTCCAGACAAGTGGCTGAAATCAATCTGACTAACTGCTGTCTGTGCAATTTACTCCGCGCGAGTTGGCAGACTTTATTTTTGCTTACTTTAACATAATTTTTCATGGTGGGGCTAAGCCATTTATTGGTATGGGATTTGTAGTCTTTCTAGTTGCCTATTTTTCACAGTCTTATATTTCAACAGTTTTACGACAAACTGTGACTTTTTTGACATGGAAATTATTTTTTAAGATTGACAAACATCATATGTGTAATTCGTGGCACAATTCAAACGGGATCGAAAGATAATCTTTCTCTCTCCATTGACTTCAATACGTAATTTTTCAGAAAAAAGGTCCCATGGGGCGGAAGTAGATGGGCGGGACTTTGCCTCTGTCAAATATGGGGTGTCATCATATGCCGTTTCCGCGGACAACAGCCTGCGGAGCGTCGAAGACCCGCTCAACGCTGCTTGCAGCTTTAATTTGAATTATTATTAATATTTGTTCTAGTTCTCTTCCTGTGTTTTTTAATTCTGTTTTTCACCACGAGATCAAGTCAAATTGATCAGGTGTAAACCTACCTGGTAATAAACCTGATTCTCCTCCCTTCTCCTCTCTCTGTGTTTAAATATCCCAAACTCGACTCCTGGCCTCTCACTCTGCAGACGCTACGCTCTCTGTGTCTGACTTGCAAGAAATAAAACACGACAAAGACAGCTGCACGGTTTGATTCTCTATCCACATTTGATTAATAAATTCCCGCCACACAGCATGAAGTCAATCCAGGTGACATCGTGACATACTGGGAGGTGCATCGTTCTTTTTAAGTGCTCTGCGATACTGTACGTCTATGCAGTTTGGATTTGAGAGGGGAACTCAGCAGCTCCTGTCCCACATGTGTTACCTATTGCCGGCAGAGAGAGAGCTTCCCTTCCCAGGCCGTCCGTGGAAAGCATACTCTACAATTCATTGCTTCCTTCTCGCCAAATTAAAGGTCCCTTGTTAAAAACATTGGGGGAAGGGGTGAAGGGTGAAGGGATTCAAGGGGAATGGGCCAACAAAGGGGGGCTTTTATTACAGAGACCCTGTTCACCCCCCCCCCCAAACAAAACATCATCTCTGTGAGGCTGTCTGTCCGATGGGAGCAGAGCCTGTAACACATCTGATACTTGCTTTTAGGTTGTACGCTTATTTATTATTGATAGATTTTGGACTTTCCTTCTCTACTTTTTTCATCACATGTTTTAAAATGTTGAATTTCCCTGTTCTCTGTAGTTCCTTTGCACAGCAAGCTAAATAAATCAGATTACTTTATGTAATAATTAATAATAATTCCTTACATTTATTATAGCGCTTTTCCAGTGCTCAAAGCGCTTTACATATACACATTACACATATTTTTTATGCAATGGTCACTGTGGACAATACCCACACCCAAACCTAATGTATTGTACATTAGGTTTTGTGACAGCTCCGTTTTAGATTGAAATAAATCAACATTTTGAAAGAATACTGAACACATATATCCACATGAGTGTAAGAAAGTGCAATAAAAAGATAAAAGAACAAAACTAAATTAAGATATTTATATAAATATTGAAAGTAAAAAATAAAAATGTAACTCATATGAAAAGATGTTTTTGAAATTAGTCTTTAAAATTATAAAAGCCTGAATGGAGATCGGTCTATACATGTGTTATATACAAATAAGACGATTGTCCTGCACCAATAAGAGATAAATCACCAATAAAATAATTATAAATATATTGTATATCTAGCCCAATATCAAAAAGTTACACATTGGTCTAGTTATCATCAAAACTATAAATGTGTCGTTAAGCATCTGTTACTTCAAGCTCACATGTGAGAGAGAGCAACACAATGCTGGATCCCAGTCGGTCCAAATTAAGAAAATCCTTCTGTAAAAGCTGCAGAATATGTACTCTACCAGCAGTGGTTGATTTATTTTACTAATTTAACCGCGGTTGCTTGGAAAGTCAAATAATGACCAGCTTAACCAGTTCAAATGTTTGACACCATTTGAATGTGGATGAGGCAAACCACTAGCGACCTAGATGTTGGAGCATGTTAGCTTAACCGCTAACTACCACAAACCATTATGATGTTAGAAAGCATTAGCCTCACCGCTAGTTGCCACAACATGGGAACCTGTGCCTCCCCCCACTAATACGTTAGCTTAGCCATTAGCTTAGCCATTAGCTTAGCCATTAGCTTAGCCATTAGCTTTTACTGTGTGTGTATACTAGCTTAACTTCCAGTGTCTAGCCTCCAGGATGCCAATGAATCAAGTCGATGCTCCATAACTAAAAGGTATGGTTAGTTTTCTTGAACAAACATAACCTGTCTAACATTTTGGAGGGGGAATATTTAGTTAAGGTAACAATATTTGAACATAATAACATGCTGTAATCATGTATAAATGTACTGCGTGTTACATACTGCATACATGTCCATAATGCTTAAAAATGTGTTATTCCGTCACACACATATCTCCTACTACTGCGTTCCTCCTGGTTAGTTATTAGCAGAGGTGGGAAGTAAATAAGTACATTTACTAAAGTACAATACAATTAAAGTACTGTATTGAAGTACAACTCTGGGATACTTGTACTTTACTTGAGTATTTTAATGTTATGCTACTCTGTACTTCTACTCCACTACAGTTCAGAGGTACATGGTGTACTTCTACTCCACTACATATATTAAATCCCTTTAGTTACTTCTCAGATCTGGATGAATGATGTGAAATCTAACCAAGTGTTAAATCAGACTTTAGTTCCACCTGGAGTAAATCCACCAGCTACCCTGCAGTCTACAAAGTACTTCAGACTAGCTGCACCTTCACCAGCTACCCTGCAGTCTACAAAGTCTTTCAAACTAGCTGCACCTCCACCAGCTACCCTGCAGTCTACAAAGTACTTCAGACTAGCTGCACCTTCACCAGCTTTGAGAACACTTTCATGATCAATCATTATAAAACATATCAGATATATTATTCTGAAATGGACCAATCTGCACAACGACTACTTTTACTGTCTTTCACTATATTTAGATGAGAATACTTTTCTACTTTCACTTGAGGAACATTTTGAATGCAGGACTTTTACTGTAAACAGAGTATTCCTACACTCTGGTACTTATACTTTTACTCAAGTACAAGATCTGAGTACTTCTACTTTACTCAAGTACAAGATCTGAGTACTTCTACTTTACTCAAGTACAGGATCTGAGTACTTGTACTTTAACTCAAGTACAAGATCTGAGTACTTCTACTTTACTCAAGTACAAGATCTGAGTACTTCTACTTTACTCAAGTACAGGATCTGAGTACTTGCACTTTAACTCAAGTACAAGATCTGAGTACTTCTACTTTACTCAAGTACAAGATCTGAGTACTTCTACTTTAACTCAAGTACAAGATCTGAGTACTTCTACTTTTACTCAAGTACAAGATCTGAGTACTTCTACTTTAACTAAAATACAAGATCTGAGTACTTCTACTTTAACTCAAGTACAAGATCTGAGTACTTCTACTTTAACTCAAGTACAAGATCTGAGTACTTCTACTTTTACTCAAGGACAAGATCTGTGTACTTCAACTTTTACTCAAGTACAAGATCTGAGTACTTCTACTTTACTCAAGTAAAAGATCTGAGTACTTCTACTTTTACTCAAGTACAGGATCTGAGTACTTCTACTTTACTCAAGTAAAAGATCTGAGTACTTCTACTTTACTCAAGTACAAGATCTGAGTACTTCTACTTTTACTCAAGTACAGGATCTGAGTACTTCTACTTTACTCAAGTACAGGATCTGAGTACTTCTACTTTACTCAAGTAAAAGATCTGAGTACTTCTACTTTACTCAAGTACAGGATCTGAGTACTTCTACTTTTACTCAAGTACAGGATCTGAGTACTTCTACTTTACTCAAGTAAAAGATCTGAGTACTTCTACTTTACTCAAGTAAAAGATCTGAGTACTTCTACTTTACTCAAGTACAGGATCTGAGTACTTCTACTTTACTCAAGTACAGGATCTGAGTACTTCTACTTTACTCAAGTACAAGATCTGAGTACTTCTACTTTACTCAAGTACAAGATCTGAGTACTTCTACTTTACTCAAGTACAAGATCTGAGTACTTCTACTTTACTCAAGTACAGGATCTGAGTACTTGCTACTTTAACTCAAGTACAAGATCTGAGTACTTCTACTTTACTCAAGTACAAGATCTGAGTACTTCTACTTTAACTCAAGTACAAGATCTGAGTACTTCTACTTTTACTCAAGTACAAGATCTGAGTACTTCTACTTTAACTAAAGTACAAGATCTGAGTACTTCTACTTTAACTCAAGTACAAGATCTGAGTACTTCTACTTTAACTCAAGTACAAGATCTGAGTACTTCTACTTTTACTCAAGGACAAGATCTGTGTACTTCAACTTTTACTCAAGTACAAGATCTGAGTACTTCTACTTTTACTCAAGTACAGGATCTGAGTACTTCTACTTTTACTCAAGTACAGGATCTGAGTACTTCTACTTTACTCAAGTAAAAGATCTGAGTACTTCTACTTTACTCAAGTACAGGATCTGAGTACTTCTACTTTACTCAAGTACAGGATCTGAGTACTTCTACTTTACTCAAGTAAAAGATCTGAGTACTTCTACTTTACTCAAGTAAAAGATCTGAGTACTTCTACTTTACTCAAGTACAGGATCTGAGTACTTCTACTTTTACTCAAGTACAGGATCTGAGTACTTCTACTTTACTCAAGTACAGGATCTGAGTACTTCTACTTTACTCAAGTACAGGATCTGAGTACTTCTACTTTACTCAAGTACAGGATCTGAGTACTTCTACTTTACTCAAGTACAGGATCTGAGTGCTTCTCCCACCTCTGGTGAGTAATGGCTTCTTTGTGCTGTTGACATGCTAGAAGTCTGATTTGATTATGTTCAAGTCATAACATGTATGTCATACTGTGGTAACCTAAATAGAAATGTTTCAGCTGTGACTTGAAGTCGTTGATTTGGTGCTGAAGGGGAACTGTGTCACATTGTTTTAAAGACTAGAACAGTCTGTTATACTATAGGTTATACCAAACACATGTGCCAGCTTTTATCTTCTGAACCATGTACTAAAACGGTGGTTTAATTATAAAAAGAACGGAAACCTTTTACAGTTTGTAACTTTAATTTTTTTTATTCGGTGTTAAAAAAGTGTCATCATTTATATTTGAAATACTTAAATCACCCGTGTTATCTTAACAAAGTAAATGGATATGCTCGAATGAGATGAACTCCCCGTGTGTGTCTTCATGTTCATGCTTGGGTGCAAAACATTTATTTTTCTGCTTCAACAATTACTAGGATTTAATAGTCCGAGTCTTTCCACCATGTTGTTTTGAGAGTCAAACATCTCACTATTTTCACAGGGTAATAAAAAATCAACTGCACTTCTGGCTCAAAGTTATGGGTCCAAACAGAACTGACCCATGAAATGTACGAACAGAACTGGTAGCTATCATAAACTACATTAGATTAACGGTTATATCCCATAACATAGCTGCCGTGGCCTTAATGTGAAAAGCAGCAGGGGGTGTGAAGGCTGGTTCCTCCACGCTGGAAGCTACACTTCCACACGGGCCTCCCAGAGGAAGAGCGCTCATTCCTGCAGGAAGCTTCCCTCAGGAGCCAGGGCTGAATGGACACTACCGCAAAAACACTGCCGCCTCACCACATGTTACACGACCCGAGGGGGAAACACACACACACACACACACATCTGGGTTTCCACCTCTGGAAGACTGTCTGGTTTGTTGAGGGTTATCGTATCCCGAATAGTTCCTGCCTCTCCCTTCTGCCCCTCTTTATTTCCTAAACCTTCCCCCTGACTCTCTTATCCTTAATTTACCGATGTTATCAACAAAGCCTTGGATTAATTAGACTGTCCGATGAAACTCCCTGTGCGTCATACTGGCTTAATAAACGGTTGATATATCCAATAGCAGCTGCTGCTCACAAGTTGCCTCCTTGTCCTTGAGGTGAAAACAACACTGAGGCAGAAATCATTCGCTCTATCAAATCTACAAAGATGCAACCAGAAATACAGAATGTAATCTGGACTTCTCGATAGCCAAGTCATGCTCAATATCATGCATTCATGGTTACTGTTTTTTGTGTCTTTAAAGTATAAACGTTGACATTCTTGTTTCTGTGATCTGATCACCTCACTTCCCTACCATGATACTGAATGGTTATATATGTTAAAACAACTGAGACTAGGAGTTAGGACTATGCTTTCACAGATGACTGCTTTCTTCATGGGGTTAAACATTTTGAAAGTGTTGGGATATTTTTGGCATATTGTTAATGAATATCTTTTGATTAGATTAATATAATATTTTTGCAGAGGTGTAACAAGTGTCTCAATGAGACGACTAGACGTCATCACGCCCAACATTAGCCACCTTTAGCTTAGCGGTGGTGACGTGAAGTCATGTGACCGTGCTGTAGTTCCTTTATAGCCCAACATTAGCCACCTTTAGCTTAGCGGTGGTGACGTGAAGTCATGTGACCGTGCTGCCGTTCCTTTATAGCCCAACATTAGTCTCCTTTAGCTTAGCGGTGGTGTCGTGAAGTCATGTGGCCGTGCTGTAGTTCCTTTATAGCCCAACATTAGCCGCCTTTAGCTTAGCGGTGGTGACGTGAAGTCTTGTGACCGTGCTGTAGTTCCTTTATAGCCCAACATTAGCCTCCTTTAGCTTAGCGGTGGTGACGTGAAGTCATGTGACCGTGCTGTAGTTCCTTTATAGCTCAACATTAGCCACCTTTAGCTTAGCAGTGGTGACGTGAAGTCATGTGACCATGCTGTAGTTCCTTTATAGCTCAACATTAGCCACCTTTAGCTTAGCAGTGGTGACGGGAAGTCATGTGGCCGTGCTGTAGTTCCTTTATAGCTCAACATTAGCCACCTTTAGCTTAGCGGTGGTGACGGGAAGTCATGTGGCCGTGCTGTAGTTCCTTTATAGCTCAACATTAGCCACCTTTAGCTTAGCGGTGGTGACGTGAAGTCATGTGACCGTGTTGTAGTTCCTTTATAGCTCAACATTAGCCACCTTTAGCTTAGCGGTGGAGACGTGAAGTCATGTGACCGTGCTGTAGTTCCTTTATAGCTCAACATTAGCCGCCTTTAGCTTAGCGGTGGTGACGTGAAGTCATGTGACCGTGCTGTAGTTCCTTTATAGCCCAACATTAGCCACCTTTAGCTTAGCGGTGGTGGCGTGAAGTCATGTGACCGTGCTGTAGTTCCTTTATAGCCCAACATTAGCCACCTTTAGCTTAGCGGTGGTGACGTGAAGTCATGTGACCGTGCTGTAGTTCCTTTATAGCCCAACATTAGCCACCTTTAGCTTAGCGGTGGTGACGTGAAGTCATGTGACCGTGCTGTAGTTCCTTTATAGCCCAACATTAGCCACCTTTAGCTTAGCGGTGGTGACGTGAAGTCATGTGACCGTGCTGTAGTTCCTTTATAGCCCAACATTAGCCACCTTTAGCTTAGCGGTGGTGGCGTGAAGTCATGTGACCGTGCTGTAGTTCCTTTATAGCCCAACATTAGCCACCTTTAGCTTAGCGGTGGTGACGTGAAGTCATGTGACCGCGCTGTAGATCCTTTATAGCTCAACGTAAGCTTTTTACTTCAGAAATCATAAAGTGGTGTTAATATGTGGAAACCATCCTGCCTAACTAAACGTGTAAGTACATTAAACGTGTGTTTGCCACAGATCAGATTTTCTGCAATATTCCAACATCCAATGTAAAAATCCCATTGGATTTTTGTCAAGGGAGCCCTTCTTCCGGGTCATCCTCAGAAACACGCTTCTATTCTGTGACCTTTTTTCTCTGGACTGACTGCATGTGAAACTGACTGAGGACCTTTTTTAGGTTGTAAAAAATACAAATGGTAAAACATGAAGCTATCAGGACAAATATCTAAATAATACCTCATGATCAGTATGTAATAATACAATTGGTGCATTAAAATGCCTGATGACATTCTCCTGTACGCACCATGAGTGAGTTATTCCAACACAAGGTCACTGACGGGATTTAGCGGCTGTTGTTCGGCTTAAAACTCCTGAACTTTCCGCCGCCCCGGTGCCACAAGTCCATAAGCGTTATTCCACCCTGGAAGCCGACCAGGCAACAATATCACAACGTTGTTCTCATCTCCATCTGTAATCACCGAGATTAAGCCTCCAGCCAAGAATAGCCGATCAGATAATGCCGTAGCGAAGACATTAGCGGAACATTACACGCACATTAAACAGCCGAGCATCTCATCAGCGCTCCGTCAACAAATAGCTCCGGAGATGAAGTGATAGACATGCAGTGGGTGGGGGGGGGGGGGGGGGGGAGTAGTACAGACTCTGGAGTTACAGAACAAGAACAAATGCTGCTACCTAAAAATGTTGTTGACAAGCTACAAGTGGAGATTGGTGGGAAGACCATCCAGCGAGGAGTCTCTTCCCTTTGTATTGGCTTGAGATCATTGAAGTCATGGGTATTGTTTCTGTTCTGATTTCATGTCAAGCGTCTTTGAGCGCTATAGAAATCCCATGTGTTATTATTATGTAGTTTCTGAGGGTTTACATATTATTATAACAACTTTTAACAAAGTGAGGGTTGAATGACGTTGCCCTCTTTTCAGAATCAAAAACGGAATATCTTCGAATATGAGGGTTTAAACAAAAACAGTTAAATTAAAATAAAAGGATAACAATGTTTTTAACCGGAACTACATGTGTCAAAAAGACATTGTGGAAGGTAGACACACATTTTAAAGCTAACATTGGCTTGAGTTGCATTGGTATGCACGTTCTGGACAAACTGTTGAATTGAAGATAATTCATATGTACAGTTGGATTTATGAATATCCTTTAATGACCCGTTGGATATGGGGAACTTGCACTTGAGGCACAGCTAGATTCACAGTTCATGATGACTTACGAACATTTGGATGTGTGGACTCACACTCTACACACGTGACAAGTATAGGAGTACAAAAAAAAGCAGGCAGTGTTATTTTGAGAACACAGTCAGGGGACACGCGCTTCATAAACCAGCTGTAATTTAGCGAACACACCGCACCAATTAAAATGCCATGTAAGCCCCTGATGAGGCAAAAATAAAAACTCTTGCGGCTCTCCAACATGCAACTAAATCTAAAAAGCTTTTTTCCTAGACTTACCAGAAGCAACCCGGTGCAGGATTGCAAGGCGAGAGATTTCCTGTAAAAAGCAGCCACAAGGCCACATGATAAATGTAGTCGGATTTAAGTCAGGGTAGTATCTGTGAAGTCTTTTTTTTAAATGTCTTATTATCATAATCTAACATTTAACTTCCTTGTTACTTTGTGTTAAACTGGTGATTTTAGAAGTAAAGTGTATTCTATCGTTGCACTCAAAGAGGCCCTTTCAAGCTGTTGGGGGGGTTTCCCTTCCCTGTAGTGTCTTCTATAGGTTTTAGTGCAAGTCAATGGTCTGCAAAGGCTAAAATCCCTCCAGAAACGCTTCCATTGGACTCCTTTGTTTACTTCGGTGACATAGTGACATCACTTTGGAAAACGGTTGCGCTTCTATTGGTTAGCGCTCCATCACATTGTACGTGATAGGCTAAGGGGCGGGACCACAACAGAGCCCGAGTACACGCGTTCTTGAAAATTCCCCTACGAGAAATGTTGCTGTATTGTTTGTTGCTTTTTGAGGGTTTTATTTTGAAAAATAAGCCTCGTACTGAGCTCCCTGTTTGGATACAGTAACTTTCTCTGGCTGTTATTTTGAAAACACACATGGCTATTGCTTTGTAAAGCATGCCTATTCCTGCGCTTCGTGTTTGGATATAGTTACTGTGAGAGAAGTTGTTAGTTAGTTTTTTTCCAGCAGCCTGTAGGGTTTTGTCAGGATCTGCTGTAACAACCACACCTACTTTGACACACCGTAACCAGCATCAACACATGTATACACACCACACACACACACACACACACACACACACACACACACACACACACACACACACACACACACACACACACACACACACACACACACACACACACACACACACACACACACACACACACACACACACACACACACATTCAACATTCATGTTAGTTTCCCCAGCCACATGTTTAACTTTCCATCTGTGAGGACGCTTATCCTTAGAGAGTCTCTGTGTGTGTGTGTGTGTGTGTGTGTGTGTGTGTGTGTGTGTGTGTGTGTGTGTGTGTGTGTGTGTGTATGTGTGTGTGTGTGTTGTGTAGTGTATGTGTGTGTGTGTGTGTGTGTGTGTGTGTGTGTGTGTGTGTGTGTGTGTGTGTGTGTGTGTGTGTGTGTGTGTGTGTGTGTGTGTGTGTGTGTGTGTGTGTGTGTGCGCGTGTGTGTGAGAGCAATGATTGTCAAACAAGGGTTCATTTTTCTGTCTGTGCTTTTATCCCTGGGGGCGAACTGGGAATAGAGACCTTTATCTGTCACACACATCAACACACACACACACACACACGCGCACACCCACACACACGCACACACACACATCCTGATAGAGATCCGCGGGTCAGAAATTCTGGCCATGGCCCGGGAGGATCCTGTTCAGGATGAGGAAACCTTCCCGCTGTGTGTGTGTGTGTGTGTGTGTGTGTGTGTGTGTGTGTGTGTGTGTGTGTGTGTGTGTGTGTGTGTGTGTGTGTGTGTGTGTGTGTGTGTGTGTGTGTGTGTGTGTGTGTGTGTGTGTGTGTGTGTGTGTGTGTGTGTGTGTGTGTGTGTGTGTGTGTGTGTGTGTGTGTGTGTGTGTGTGTGTGTGTGTGTGTGTGTGTGCAGGAGCTGGATGTGAATAGCAGCCCCAGATCGTGACAGTAAACTGACCGCAGACACAGCAGCAGCAGGAGTGTCCTTCAGCCGTGTCAGTACAAGTTTCTCACTGAGTCTCTGCAACACCAGTCCGCTGAGAGGAAGGGGATAGATGTGCTGGATGTGTGGCTCCTACAGGTTTATCTACCAATATATCCACATGAAAACAAGGAGGATATGACTGTACATGTAATAGAAATCAGAGTGTAGGTTTAGAAGTTGCACACAACTAATTAAAAATGACTTCCTGAAGGTTGGGCCGAAGATATTGTTGCTGATTTATTGCTTTATAATTGCTGTGTACATTTGGCTGCCAAAATATTACAATAAAATAAATGGGGTTTCCAATTAAAAGTTGAGTCATGTAGAAGAAGCCTCTAAATAAGTACTGATTTATGTTCTTGGCCCTGATAGTACTTCTTCTGGGAGTATTACTTTATAATGGTCCGGGGGCAGGTTTGTAATGAGCCAAACACAATAGTTGAGGCTGTTGCAACATGTGAACAGTTTTCATTTAAGTACTTGTTGTCATCAGTATAAAGAGGGGGACTCGGAGCAGACCAATACAGCGGCACATTGATGAAGTATCTTTGTAGCATTTCAAGGGCTCCATCCACAAAGAGCAATGGGATTTCACCATTGGATTTAGGTATATTGCAGAAAATAAGCTTTTGTGGCAAACAAAATACAAAATAAAGGCAAAATATAACGTTAGGATACAAAGGAACTACAGCACGGTCACATGACTTCACGTCACCACCGCTAAGCTAAAAGCGGCTAATGTTGGGCTCTAAAGGAACTACAGCACGGTCACATGACTTCACGTCACCACCGCCAAGCTAAAGGTGGCTAATGTTGGGCTATAAAGGAACTACAGCACGGTCACATGACTTCCCGTCACCACCGCTAAGCTAAAGGTGGCTAATGTTGGGCTATAAAGAAACTACAGCACGGTCACATGACTTCACGTCACCACCGCTAAGCTAAAGGAGGCTAATGTTGGGCTATAAAGGAACTACAGCACGGTCACATGACTTCACGTCACCACCGCTAAGCTAAAGGCGGCTAATGTTGGGCTATAAAGGAACTACAGCACGGTCACATGACTTCACGTCACCACCGCTAAGCTAAAGGAGGCTAATGTTGGGCTATAAAGGAACTACAGCACGGTCACATGACTTCACGTCACCACCGCTAAGCTAAAGGCGGCTAATGTTGGGCTATAAAGGAACTACAGCACGGTCACATGACTTCACGTCACCACCGCTAAGCTAAAGGTGGCTAATGTTGGGCTATAAAGGAACTTACAGCACGGTCACATGACTTCATGTCACCACCGCTAAGCTAAAGGAGGCTAATGTTGGGCTATAAAGGAACTACAGCACGGTCACATGACTTCACGTCACCACCGCTAAGCTAAAGGTGGCTAATGTTGGGCTATAAAGGAACTACAGCACGGTCACATGATTTCACGTCACCACCACTAAGCTAAAGGTGGCTAATGTTGGGCTATAAAGGAACTACAGCACGGTCACATGACTTCACGTCACCACCGCTAAGCTAAAGGTGGCTAATGTTGGGCTATAAAGGAACTACAGCACGGTCACATGACTTCACGTCACCACCGCTAAGCTAAAGGAGGCTAATGTTGGGCTATAAAGGAACTACAGCACGGTCACATGACTTCACGTCACCACCGCTAAGCTAAAGGAGGCTAATGTTGGGCGTAGCAAACGCAGTTTTTGAATTCACAACTGCAGTATTAACTTTATGTCTTTGTGTCCTTAATACCTTATTATATTATATACCATAATTATCTATAAAACACAATGTGAAAGTTTAAAGGATTTGTACTTGGTGTCCTTCCAGGTATGGGTGGGTTAATTGGAGCAATTAAAGACATTACAACAAACCAACTGCCAACAATACATATTATCGGTTGGTAATTCAGTTTTATGTCACCTATTGGTCTGAAGCCAAGAAAAACAATCTCTCAGCCTTGTTGGCAGCGTCTTCAGTGCTATACCGTTTGACTTGAGGCTAACGAATGACTGAATATATCATAGCTTACAAATCTCCCAATGCTTCTCTTTGATCAACACATTCTTTTGGGATATTTCTTGATTTAGTCAATCTTGCTTTTAGAACAGCTTTTATTGTGATTCGAAAAAAGCGAATGGATAAAACCAAAGGACATGGTGATACACACGGATATTACTATTGGTGAATACTTAAAGCTAATGGAAAATGCTTATATTAGGAATGCCAGAAAGTAAGCATTTCCAGATCGCTTGACTTGATGTCAATGTTGTTTTGTTTTATGTGTTTTCGTTTATGGCGCATTTCCACTACACGGCCTCGCTCGGTATGGCTCGGCCTCGTTAGGACTGGCTCACTTTATGGCGCATTTCCATTACAGTTTAGGAACTGGGGTAGTATCTATAGCAGGGGTGCCCAACCTTTTTTTAACCGAGAGCTACTTTTAAAGTTGCCAGTCTGCCGAGATCTACCAGTCCAAATAGAGAGGCGTAGCCATTACTGACAGCCTACTGCCAGGTAAATACACACACTACTTGTATAAAACTGAGTAGTGTTGCTACAAAAGTATAAATTAGGCTTACTAATAACTTAAGACAACTCAGATCTGAAGCTACTCAGGAATCTGCTAACAAAGTGCAATAAAAAAGACTAAATTAATCAAACCCTTTTTTTGTTGCATTTTAGTCGAGTATAAAAATAAATGCCTTTAAAATAGGATGCAAGCAACACGAGTTTCTTAACCTGAATTGATAATAGACTATAATGTTTATCTTATACCATTTTGTACAATAATTATAATGTATGAGTTCAAACAAACTAAAACTTACAGCTGATTAATAACGGTATCTAACTTGAGTTTTGATCAAAAACCTGTTGAAATGCTTCTGTTATTTTTACTGTCCCCAAAAGCGAGTCGGCAGCCTCCAGGAAAGCTTCTTTCACAACTTCGCCGTCTTTGAAAGACTTCATGTGTTTCGCAAGAACGTGACTGACACGATAAGATGCTCTGGAGCAGCCTTGCTCTTGTTGTTGGGCCTGGTGAAAATGGACTGCTGTGCATTTAGCAGTACTTTCAGGTCCCTCCCCTTTTGGGAGCGTAGGGCAGAATTAGGGAGAGGGGTCTGCCTGCACTCTCAGGACAGGAAGTGCACGCTAAGAATTCCAAAATAAAATCACCACTATCAGTACAGTGCCACTTTCCAAACAGGAAATGCACGCAAATACAAAATAAAATCGTACTGACACTTATTATCTATATATATAGATATAGATATATATTTATTTATATATATAAATACGACATCTTGTATTTTAGTTACACCCGCTAGACAACAGTGGAAGGTTCGAGAAACAACCGTGTTTGCCGGGTGCACCGCGTCGGAGGTGGGGAGGTTCCAGCTGGGAACCTCCACCCCGCTGCGGGACCCGGGGGACCCCTGGACGGTGCGTCTTGGTCACGCTTCATATCGGCCGGCTCGGGAAGGAAGAGACACGCAGAGTGGGGGAAGTCCCCCACCCCAACGCAGCACACCCTCCCGGCCATCAGAGTCGAACCCGCAGTTCGGAGGAACCGACCACCAGAGCACCGGCACTAGGCCGGGCCGGCGTGGAGGCCCTCCGATCAGTGAGAGGAGAGGAGAAAAATGCAACAAAGATTGTCAAAATCAGTTAATATATGGATGAGTGGGGGGGGGGGGGGGGGCTGGACACAGGCCGTGGGGGGACACCCGAGACCGGGCAATGTCCCCGGTAGAAACCGGGTGATATAGCCGAAAATAGGCACTCGTGAGGAGGGCAGAGTCCCCTGTCAACTCCCGTTACATTCCTCCATGGTGTCATTTGAGCTAAAAACTTTTACGAGAACCAGGCTGGGGGTCAAAAGGGCTTGACCAAGGCCGACCCAAAGTGCACGGTGGTCGGACTCATCACCTCCGTGATGAGTCTCCATTGTGATTTGAAAACTTCCATCAAACGAGTCCTTCGGAAAAAACCGCGTCAGAATCGTCACTTCCTGTACTGACAGTGGAGGTCTGCACCGGAACTGTCCTGAGAGTGGAGGTCTGCACCGGAACTGTCCTGAGAGTGGAGGTCTGCACCGGAACTGTCCTGAGACTGGAGGTCTGCACCGGAACTGTCCTGAGAGTGGAGGTCTGCACCGGAACTGTCCTGAGAGTGGAGGTCTGCACCGGAACTGTCCTGAGACTGGAGGTCTGCACCGGAACTGTCCTGAGAGTGGAGGTCTGCACCGGAACTGTCCTGAGAGTGGAGGTCTGCACCGGAACTGTCCTGAGACTGGAGGTCTGCACCGGAACTGTCCTGAGAGTGGAGGTCTGCACCGGAACTGTCCTGAGACTGGAGGTCTGCACCGGAACTGTGCTGAGAGTGGAGGTCTGCACCGGAACTGTGCTGAGACTGGAGGTCTGCACCGGAACTGTCCTGAGACTGGAGGTCTGCAGGCAGGCTCCCATGCAATTAGGAGAGAATTCCGTCTCGTAGCGTTTATGCACTGTTTTGAAATGCCGCTCCTAAATTACCCTTCTTCGATAAAGCCACGCTGGCATTGCAGACGAGACAGATGGACTTTGAATTGGAATAGATCAAAATAATCATCCTCCCACTCGGAGTGAAAATTATATATTTTGGGCTTTTTTGCTTCTGCCATAATTGCGGTCTTGTGTGTGTGCAGACTGTCACTCCTGTTGCCACGGACAACGTCAGCAAAATAGTGCCCACTGCCCACCGGCCACGCCCCCACACATGGGGTCACGCCGGCCAATCACAAAGCTTTGATGCGTTCAAGTGCATTATTCTGGCACAGGAAGATTATGTTACAGGACATTAACGATAAAACAGAATATTGTTGTTCTATTTTTTGAAACATATCGCGATCGACGGGGAATCTCCCCGCGATCGACTGGTTGGGCCCCCTGGTCTATAGTAACGCAGTGTAGGCGGAGCCGTGACGTCATCTTCAATGAGAACCCCAGAAAAACAACACAGCCGTTAGCTGTTAGCACCCAGAGCTCACAGCTCCTCATATCTGTTCAGAAACTAGACAGAAGTTAAACAAGTACAAACCACAGACTGTCTGTGTCATGGAGAATACAGTCTGTGGTTTATTTATGTCTGTAGGCCGTTGTTGTGAGTGTGTACGGTCGGAGCATATACTGCGTTAGCTTAGCCGATCTCCATTCAGAAAACACGCACTTTAAAAGGTTTTTCGCCTGCCGTCTGTCTGCAGACTTGTCAAAGCATTACTTCATGGTTTTACTAACCGGTATCAGTGTGTTGTTACTTCATCATTTTGAAACGTGTATTCTGTGACGACCCCTCCCCCCTTCCGCCTTGCTGTCCTCTGGCAGGTACTGGGAGTGTCGTCCTGTTTGTGCCCGCCCATCTAGAGGCGGAGCCACAAGAAGGTATAAAGGCTGCCCAGCTGCAAGGATCCCTCTCTGATTCAGATCCTGGCGTGCTGCAGCAACCTCAGCCTCCAGCCTGTGCTCGGTGATGCAGCCTCCAACATGCTACAACACCCTTCCACACACCCACACCCTGCTCACACGACTGACAGTCTGATTCTTACATACATCATTCATCAGAGGTGTTCTTCTATAACCTGTTAAATAAACATATATTTGGCATTTAACTCTGAGTGGCCTCCCTGTTTGTTCCAGCCTTTGGAAGGTTGTAACAATTACAATTAAACTGTGAAATATGTTCATCTTGTTGTAGTCGTAGCCCCCTTGCCAGCGATTCTCTCTCTAGTTTAGCATGCTCAGCCCGACTCAGCCTGGTTGTTCCTGGCCCTAGAACCACGATTTAGTCGGGCCAGAAAAACTGTGAATTAGGACCCGCTAGCCGGTACCAGGCCAAGTGGAAACGCAACCAAAAACGCCATTAGATGCTTGAAAAACGGTCTGTGGTTAACGGAAGCTGAGGAAATGTTCACGATGACACAACATGCACCAGAAAATACACAGCAGACGCCAAGAAGTGACAACATTAGACTAGTAATCTTCATCACGCCAAACATTAGCCGCCATTAGCTTAGCGCTGGTGACGTGAAGTCATGTGACCGTGATGTGGTAACATTACCTTTTGACTTCTGGTGATTGCAATTCAATTGTTATACAAGTGGTGTGGATGTGTGGAGATTAACGTGCTGAACAAAACGCGTAAGTATTATGATGGTTAGCAATAAAGCTTGTCTTCTGATCTAATCCAGAATCAAATGGAAACATCTCGTCGTCTTTGGATCCCGTGAGTCGGCCTTCAAAAACCCATCACCCCTGCACGGCTCTACACACACAGCTAATGCCAATGACTGCTTGACTCTGACGTGGATGATGTGAAGGTGAATTATAGAGGACCTGGGTCAATACTAGTACACAATAGCTGTTAGCATAAATAGCTGTAATGTGGCTTAATAAGGCCCCTGCCCGCAGGCTGACCCCGATCAGGCTGACCCCGATCAGGCTGACCCCGATCAGGCTGACCCCTGATCAGATTGTTGCTGAGCACAAGATCGAGGGAGAAGACATTCAAGGTTCGAGTTCAAATGCAGTTCTAGCCATCTGTTCTGTACTTTCCAGTATGTGTGTCACGGGTGTTTAAGACATTACCTCCAGTGTGTGTGTGTGTGTGTGTGTGTGTGTGTGTGTGTGTGTGTGTGTGTGTGTGTGTGTGTGTGTGTGTGTGTGTGTGTGTGTGTGTGTGTGTGTGTGTGTGTGTGTGTGTGTGTGTGTGTGGCCTAGCATTACTATACTTGTGGGGACCTACATCTGTTTACACAGTTACGTGTGGGGACTCGCCGCCCTTATGGGGACCAATTGGAGGTCCCCATAAGGGGGATCATTAATTTTAGGGTGAAGACTTGATTAGGGTAAGGCATGTGTTGGTTATGGTTAGGGTTAGGATAAGTCTCCAGGCAATGCATGTAAGTCAATGTAATGTCCCCTGAAGTGATGTATACATGGTGTGCGTGTGTGTGTGTGTGTGTGTGTGTGTGTGTGTGTGTGTGTGTGTGTGTGTGTGTGTGTGTGTGTGTGTGTGTGTGTGTGTGTGTGTGTGTGTGTGTGTGTGTGTGTGTGTGTGTGTGTGTGTGTGTGTGTGTGTGTGTGTGTGTGTGTGTCTGTGATCCCAGGTGGGCTGCAGGGGAGGAGCAGAACAACCAAAAGAGATGCAGCGCCAGGAAAGAGGAGAAGGAAGACACTCTCCCTTTCATCTCTCTTTCATCCCTTTTCAAGCCGGGGAGAGAGAGTGTTCTCCATCGTCTCTCTCTCCGGGTCCCGCTCTCAGATGCCTTTTGATGCCTTTCAAGTCGACCCAATGTGCTTTCCGGCTGCTCCAACAGAAAGGTGTGTGTGTGGTGTGGGCTTTGGCATGGCGCCTAATTACTTCTAAGTCACAGACAGGTAGGCGGAAGGTGTATGCGTGTGTGTCTTTGTCTGAAGAAAGTTGAGCTTTGAACTGACGTGTTCGCGACCACACTTTGTGAACTGCCCTGAAAGGTGTCGTTGGCATGTTGCCACCACGAGACAGAAGCAATCTACTGTATTGCTGTCTGTCTGCATACTTCTAAACGTGCATGTGCTGTTAATATGTATACACGTGTCTGTTGATTGTGTAAATATATTTAAATATCTTTGTTATTGTATTTGGGATTGTGGGAAACAGTATTTTGACCTCTCTGTCTGTACACACAAACTGAAAGATTGACAATAAAATTGACTTTGACTTAAGTGCATGTCTAAATTATTAAAGTATAGCATTTGTACTATAAGTACAGTGTCCAAAGGTAATGTTTTGACTTCACTCATCTCCTTTAAACAGTTGACTGTGAACAGTTGGACTCCTCACACTCAATGACCGCCATCTTAGCTACATGTTAGTAGTTGACCAGCCGTGATTGAAGTTGCTATGGTAACCACAGCGCTTTACAAAAAACACGTTCTAACTGCATAACACTAAACTGGCTTTATGAAGAAGCCACGTTTCTTTGTATAGGGTACATTGGGAACTTTGCAATAGTACCGCGAACGACCATTGCTGCGACCGTATCTAGCCGGCGGCGATGGTCACTTCCTGCTGAAGTCCCAGCACTCACTCGCTCCTGTGGGAAAGAGACTTTAAACACCGGGTTTAATAAACTGTCACTTTTTTATTTGCAGAGGCTTTACAGGTTGCTACTGTTCCTTGTTTTCTGTGTCTCTGAGGAGGTGTGGTGGTTACAGGACAAGTCTGGACATGATGCTCCCTCCCCCCATCACCAAATCACTTCCCCGCTCCCTTCCTCCCTCCTCTCCTCTCTCTCTCCTCCCTCCTCCCTCACTCCTCACTCCTCTCTCTCCTTTCCTCTCTCTCTCCTCCCTCTCTCCTACCTCCTCCCTCCCTCCTCTCTCTCCTTCCTCTCTCCTCCCTCCTCTCCTTTCCTCTCTCTCTCCTCCCTCCTCTCTCCTCTCTCTCCTCCCTCCTCTCCCCTTTCCTCTCTCTCTCTCCTCCCTCTCTCCTACCTCCTCCCTCCCTCCTCTCTCTCCTTTCCTCTCTCCTCCCTCCCTCCTCCGTCCCTCCTCTCCTCTCTCCTTTCCTCTCTCTCTCCTCCCTCCTCTCTCCCCTCTCTCTCCTCCCTCCTCTCTCCTCTCTCTCCTCCCTCCTCTCTCCTCTCTCCTCTCTTTCCCCTCTCTCTCCTCCCTCCTCTCTCCTCTCTCTCCCCTCTCTCCTCCCTCCTCCCTCCTCTCCCGTTCAATACAAACCACAGACTGGCTCTGGACGTTTCCATGACAAACAATACTAATTAGGGATCGTTTTCCTTTTGCTTTTTTCAATCATGTCTGGAGGGCAGAACTGAAAGGCGAGAGTGAGAGTGAAGTATGTGTGTGTGTGTGTGTGTGTGTGTGTGTGTGTGTGTGTGTGTGTGTGTGTGTGTGTGTGTGTGTGTGTGTGTGTGTGTGTGTGTGTGTGTGTGTGTGTGTGTGTGTGTGTGTGTGTGTGTGTGTGTGTGTGTGAGAGAAAGGAAGTCAAATCTCCTTTCTGAGCTGCTAAGTTCATGAAAAATAAGAATGCAACACATATTCAGAACAATAGAGGAATATATCAAGACTTACATTCATGTTTACTTTAATGTCTGTTTTTGATTTGTTTTGTTCTGTGTTTTCATAGACACCTGATCCTATAAGTTCATTTTATACAAGAAGCGTCTTTTTCAAAATGAAATCCAATGTGAACCGTGTGCAGCCGCTCGAAGCAGCCGCCTGCAGAAACGCCTCAGCCCTCTGCCTTGTTTTAGCGCTTCGAGATAAAACTATTTTAAACTCTTAAGAAAGGCGTTTTTGGGCTGACGAAAACGCCCGTAACAAAACAGCCTGTTTGCTTTTGTAGATCGTCCGGGTGTTCACCAGTTGTTTCTAACTATGAGTGCGTGCCTTCCATCGTCTTCCTCCAGCGCTTTCAGGAGGACAACGTGGTGACAAGTGCATTCATATACTGCGTGGGAGTAAGAACGTTCCGGTTGGTGCTTATAGTGAAACAACAATGTCCAACTAATGTATCGTAACGCAAACAGATGATAGCATCCATGTGATATGATGTTGACATGTTGTGAGAAGCAATAAAAGGGTGTTCGGAGCATCAGGCTGGATCCCGTCAGAGCCTCTCTGTGGATCTGAAAGGTTATCAAACCAAAAAGTGAATATTTTCCAACTCTTTCTCAATAAGAGCAGCTAGCAGAACGAGCACCGCGCGTTGTTAAATCGAGCAAGAACGTCAACACGTTTGCGATACTGACTAACAACACATCGCCCTAGTATGAATGGCACATTTTGGATTGCTTTGAACAAAGAGAAAGTACCAAACTGATGCTTTCTTATACCGATCTAATTACATCACATGTTCGCCGCGTTTCGACTTACATACTCAATACCGAGGGCAATTTGGGGTGAAGTGTCTCGAAACAACGCCATGCTGACTGCAGTGGGGTTTGAACCTGTGCTCCCCTGATCCCAACACCAACGCAATAGTCCACCGCGCCACACGCCTAATTAAAGCGTTGGCCATGACGCGGCATATCTGAATCAGATACATTTCCTTTGTCAACGTCCAAAACAACAACAGCTGCATTGAGTCACAGCCGCCCTCCAGCAGACCTCCAATCGGTCCTTTAAGTCCATTTATGCAAATTAGAAATCTGCTCAGCCGGCGTCTGGCGCGTGAAATGCACTCTGTCAGAAACCAGTTGGACCATAGCATCGTCTAGTTCAGTCACATCTTCGCTGTTCACATGTTTCGTCTGGAGCGTTCCAAACGGAACAAGAGCTGGATTCAGTGGAGCATGTGCGATCAATAAAACGTGCACATCCCAGCGGCTTTGCAGTGGACTGGTTTCCTTTGTTTGTTTGATTCCCGAGGCTTTGGACGGGAGGGTTTCCTCCTCAGAAGATGTGACGAAAGCCGAGAGAGATGTTGGTTCAAGCTCAGGGTGGAAAGAGGGACACGCCCTCAACAAGTGTTACTAATTATTTGATAAAGCGTCTTATCAAGGATGCTTCTCCAATGTGAGGGTCGTCAGTCTGTTTATGGTCGCAGGTCAGAGTGCTTGTGTTGAGGACTTGGACATCACTGATCTGGGGTCTGTTTACCTGCTGTCTATGAATCATTGATCTTAGCGATCCATAGGGAAACGGGTCGAATAGTGAAGCAACACGATTAAGAAAAGGCTGTTTTGAGATTTCAGACTCGTCGTGAAGTGAGAAGTGGTCGAGACTAAATACTTTATTTGTTGTAACAAAATACTTTTATCGGTGAGTGGTTCTAAATTCAGCAAATACACACACATACATCCGATACTCTCAGTAGCATCGTGTGCCTGTGTGTGTGTGTGTGTGTGTGTGTGTGTGTGTGTGTGTGTGTGTGTGAGTGAGTAAATGTAGTGATCCTTGTGTCGCCTCTCCTTCTTATTAGTGGCGACGCCTGAGTGGATTAAACAGAAGTGCACACACACACACAGTCTCTCTCTCTCTCTCTCCTCTCTCTCTCTCTCTCTCTCTCTCTCTCTCTCTCTCTCTCTCTCTCTCTCAATTCAATATGCTTTATTGGCATGCATGTCAGGTGAACAATATTGCCAAAGCGTCAAGGATATATGATAAGAAAAACATACAAATACAATTCATTCATTAAACAATTTACAACAATATATTACAAAACCTCAAGTATCAAATGTAAAAAGAAAGAAAGGAAGAAACTCACACACACACACACACACACACACACACACACACACACACACACACACACACACACACACACACACACACACACACACACACACACACACACACACACACACACACACACACACACACACACACACACACACACACACACACACACACACACACACACACACACACACATTGAAAAAGGCAACGTCGTTGAAGATCAACCATATCAACGAGCAGGGACTTGTTTCTATAGCCGTTCCTATGACAACTTGTGTTTGAATTGATTACACCTGAGACAAACTACTTCTCTGACGCACGCGTCTCAAGACCAGAACATCGACCCAAGTCGAAGCAAAGCCAAAAGCACCATCCGGGCTGTATCTGCAGAACCGAGTGCATCGTTTGATCTCATGTCCTGGCGCCGACTGAATCTGAACCCTGCCGATGGTGCAGACGGTGAGCGGGATGTCCCGACACCACGAGACGGAGCTCTGCGCCGTGAGGGGGATTAGACACCGTGTGGCCGACAGCGAACAGATATCAGTGTCAGGGATCTGCTCGGGATTTAGTCTCAAGCGGGGAGCAGTGTTTTTGGATGGGATGGATGTTGATGCGAGTCGGAGGAGAAGGAGATGAGGAGTGATCCTACCTTTCTTGACTTTCTTAGACGGCTGTTTCTTCTTGATGAACTTGGTGGCATCCTGTTGAAGTTCCGGCTCCTCTCCGTCTGCAGACACCTCGGCAATGGGCTCAACACCTCCTGAAAGAAAGGGGGATGACATCAGACACAAGCACAGATTGAACTTACATACTCAACACTGTGGCATCGTGACATGTATACATCCTGAACATGATATTTACAGACCTTGCACCCTTTATGTAATACTGTAAGCTGTGCCTTAAAGTGCATCCCTGCAGGTTTAACACTTCCCCTTCAAGCCCTATTTGAAAGGCCTTGGTACTTTGGCTGAGGACTCAAATTGGGACAAACCATGTCAGTGCCCTTTTGTATCCTCATCATCTTAATTACCCCTTGTTTTCGATTTGGTTTGGCCAAGTGTTCCAGTTTGCATCACTGTGACATGTCGGTTTGCTCAGTTAAAGGTGGGGGAGGTAAGTTTGAGAAACCGGCTCGAGATCGCTAGAATTTGAAAATACACAACCGGAGAAAATCTGCCACTTCCTCACAGAGCCCCTCCTCCAACACACACGAACGATGACCAATGAGGGCACGAGATAAGTTTGTGCCCCGATGGAAGGCTGACAGGCAGGTAGGCCATCCAATCCGTTTAGCCGGCCCGACCTTGGTTGCTGATTGGCTAATGGTTACACAAGCCAAAACATCGTTATGACATCATAAAGTAGACAAACTCTGATCAGCTCATTTTCAGACAGGTTTTTATAGAAATTGATCAAAAAGAGAGAGAATCTTTGTTCCTGAAACTTTCAGAGTCTCTTTCCACAGAGGGGACACATGTTGATGTAGAAGAGACATGAAGAAGAGGGGACACATGTTGATGAAGAAGAGACATGAAGAAGAGGGGACACATGTTGATGTAGAAGAGACATGAGGAAGAGGGGACACATGCTGATGTAGAAGAGACACGGAGAAGAGGGGACACATGTTGATGTAGAAGAGACATGGAGAAGAGGGGACACATGTTGATGTAGAAGAGACATGAAGAAGAGGGGACACATGTTGATGTAGAGGAGACATGGGGAAGAGGGGACACATGTTGATGTAGAAGAGACATGAAGAAGAGGGGACACATGTTGATGTAGAAGATACATGGAGAAGAGGGGACACATGTTGATGTAGAAGAGACATGAAGAAGAGGGGACACATGTTGATGAAGAAGAGACATGGAGAAGAGGGGACACATGTTGATGAAGAAGAGAGATGAAGAAGAGGGGACACATGTTGATGTAGAAGAGACATGAAGAAGAGGGGACACATGTTGATGTAGAAGAGACATGAAGAAGAGGGGACACATGTTGATGTAGAAAGAGACATGAAGAAGAGGGGACACATGTTGATGTGGAAAAGACATGAAGAAGAGGGGACACATGTTGATGTAGAAGAGACATGAAGAAGAGGGGACACATGTTGATGTGGAAAGACATGAAGAAGAGGGGACACATGTTGATTTAGAAGAGACATGAAGAAGAGGGGACACATGTTGATGTGGAAAAGACATGAAGAAGAGGGGACACATGTTGATGTAGAAGAGACATGAAGAAGAGGGGACACATGTTGATGTGGAAAAGACATGAAGAAGAGGGGACACATGTTGATTTAGAAGAGACATGAAGAAGAGGGGACACATGTTGATGTAGAAGAGACATGAAGAAGAGGGGACACATGTTGATGAAGAAGAGAGATGAAGAAGAGGGGACACATGTTGATGTAGAAGAGACATGAAGAAGAGGGGACACATGTTGATGATAGAAGAGACATGAAGAAGAGGGGACACATGTTGATGTAGAAGAGACATGAAGAAGAGGGGACACATGTTGATGTAGAAGAGACATGAAGAAGAGGGGACACATGTTGATGTAGAAGAGACATGAAGAAGAGGGGACACATGTTGATGTGGAAAAGACATGAAGAAGAGGGGACACATGTTGATTTAGAAGAGACATGAAGAAGAGGGGACACATGTTGATGTAGAAGAGACATGAAGAAGAGGGGACACATGTTGATGAAGAAGAGAGATGAAGAAGAGGGGACACATGTTGATGTAGAAGAGACATGAAGAAGAGGGGACACATGGTGATGTAGAAGAGACATGAAGAAGAGGGGACACATGTTGATGTAGAAGAGACATGGAGAAGAGGGGACACTGTTGATGAAGAAGAGACATGAAGAAGAGGGACACATGTTGATGTAGA
>NW_027262145.1:0-41673 GCF_902827115.2 Pseudochaenichthys georgianus | reverse complement strand
TATCAAGCAGAGGTGGAAGAAGTACTCAGAACTAACAGTTGAGTAAAAGTGAGGTTGCTTCTCTTGTTTTATACAGTATTTTGTGTTTTTGTCCAATCGGGGCCACAAACTGCAGCACAGCAGCAGGGGTCTTTTTTGGACTCGATGCCAATAGTCACCCAATAGTAAAACTCTCTAATTGTGTGCTAGTACATATTCCAAACAACAGTGAAGCTATGTTGCATTTGCGGAGAATGGGAACCTAGTTTTCCACTTGGCTTACAAAGATTATAGCACTCATCTGCCCACATTCACAAGATATCGTAACTACCACTACGCTGGCGAGGTCAACAGCACGGTCAACAAGGTGGATTGTTCAACAGATATTCTATATGCTCCAAGTCATTTAAGAAGGGATACATTCCACCGGTCGTCCCTTACAGTGATTTGATGTCGAGCATCTCACTGAGTTCTCAAATCAATGGGTCGGCACGGAGAACATCCCTCTTTACTTGTACACTCCAAAGACCTGTGTGTTTGCTGTAGCAGAGTCCAAGTGGTGGAGGCATTATACTTTATTTTCAGACAACAAAGAACTGTCTATTGCATTGGCCGGGAATCGGACCCGGGTCTCCCACGTGGCAGGTGAGAATTCTACCACTGAACCACCAATGCTGAATTATAAAGCCACCATAGGGCAGTTGAGGCGAAAAGTTCAGCCAACAAAGACTGTTTTTCAAGCAACCACGCTTCTAGAGCCAAGTGAGGGCCACCGCGAGGGCTTGGACAGGGACAACTATGGTGGTGTCTGTTCTCGAGGACGGCCTCCACAATAACTCTGGGTTTCTCTTCAAAGCGTATAAGTCTTTCGCCTTTTACTAAAGACTTCCGTGGAGAGGAACACCTACGAGTTCAACCTATTTTTGGTAGGCTTGGCCATTTGGCTGAGCATTCTGAGTTTGTGAAAGACAAGAGCAGTCATTAGTAGTGATGGCGAGATGAAGCCTTATGAAGCTTTGAAGCTTTCCAGCCAATTGGTTCGCAAAAGGGTTCTTTGTGGGTACTTTGTGTCAATCTCAAAAGATGTTTGTACACACAGAAAGACACAGCCCAGAGGGTATAAACAAGACACACAGGTTTCATTAACATGGAAGAAACTAGATGTTAGTTGCGTTGTGTTAATATTGAGCCACAGAAACTAAAACCTAGTGCAGCAGCACAGACGGTTGTTTAAAGAGAGAAAGTGACGACGAAACAACGACTCCAGATTAGACGTGCTGAGGGAGCAATGCAGGCGGCGAGCGGTTGGAGGGGTTACACAGGGTTACGAGGGAGAGGATGGTGAGCTTACTCTACAAGCACTCGTTAGTGATGATCTGACAGGCGATTGGTCGGCGTGAAGCTTGGTGATTTGAGACTTGCAACAGGCGGATAGTTATTCATTAAAGCAAACTTACCTGCCAGGTCAGATCCTTCTGAGTGCGGACATTTATAGAGCAAAGTAAAGGGAGAAGGGTCAAAAAGGAAGTCAAACTTTCAGTTATCAACAACATGTTGCATGAATGCTCCTTGAGTTTTTACTTACACTGCTCCATGTCAACTACCGCCCTGATCAGCTCCTCATCGGAAGGCTCCTCCGATGGCTTGGAGGGAAGAGCTGATCTGAGGGAGGCTGTAATTGCAACGTGAGTGAGGAGAAAATATACAGTGAACATGAGAAATACGAATAGGGTTAAACTGTGCATTTCATTCGGGCTGGACATGCCTGGAAATGCAGGCTGAGGGACCACGAGCTTCTGATCTTTGCCTGCATTTCCACCGCAGACAGAGAACGCCGCCCGGACATGAAGGCCGCAAACGCTGAACCAAGAGGCCTATGGGACAGAACAACATCTAGAATGCACAGCATGAAAAACACCAACGTGTCTTCAGAAAAGTCATCCAGGTACGTCCAACTCAGACGGCTTTAAAATAATACACGCACTTTGATGCAGTCCTCGCTCTCTGGCCAGAGACAGAGACTGTGCTGCTGCTGCTGCTGGTGGTGCTGGTGGCGCTGGTGGTGGATGCAGCAGCAGCAGCAGCAGCAGCAGCAGCAGCAGCAGCAGGTCTCTGTCTGTCGCGGCTCTTGGTGTAGCGGATGGCGTTCTCCATCTGCGTGCCGGGTGTGGGAATCTTCCTCCGGAGGTAGTTGACAAATCTACAAAAATCAGACACGTGATTCTTATCCACTGAATTAGAATCCACATTGTGTATATATATATAGATATATATATATATGTATATATATATATATGTATTACGACATACCGGATTGTTTGGGGGTCCACAGACTCGTACAGGCTGTCCAGGGTCTCAAATCTAAAGTCCCCGAAGCCAACAAGGGCCTGTCCCTCCTGACCAGGCAGGAGGACTTCACCCACGCCTCCTCAAACGCCCGGTGGAACCTGACTGCCTCCAGAAAGGTCAGGGTAGGCTGAGGAGTAGCGGGTGAAGGCGTCCTGTAAATTCACAAATAAGGTTAAAACTGTTGTCACTCTTTTAATGGTATTGTGAATCAGACTGAAGGACTCCACCTTGTTGGTCATCAGCGGGGACTGAGACCCTGTCCTCTCTCGCTCCTTCTGGTGGGAGGCGACCAGATTGATGGCGTAGCCCACGTCGTTCTCCAGGAGCCAGTGGAAGATCTTTCCCTGGTACTGGCCGAACTGGACCTTCCACCGGCTCAGGACGAGGGTGGCGTTGGCGGTGGAGCCACCCTCGGAGGAGACGTGGGCCCAGGCCTCCGCGTCCACCTCCTCGGGCTTCTTTGCCCTGTACAGGGCTTGGCCGGCTGCTCGCCGGGGTGCGAGGGCGCTGGCTTCGGCCATGGCCTTTAAGAGGAGGGTCCCGTTAGGGGCCCTCCGAAATACTGGATGTTCCATCTACACAGAGTTGGACTCAGTTAGACCACTACCACAAATACAATGAAGTACTTTACTGTTGGAGTCAGTACTAGTTGGACTTCTACCACAAGTAGGCTGCTATGAAGGTATTTACCGTGTACTTTTTCCGTTATTCTCTGTCAAACTCCTGTGGCCGAAAATCATTTTATCTCTCGTCAAATATAGCAGAAAACATGCAGTTTGACAGAGGATTAAAACTATAATCAGAGCCCTCTCATCTGAGCTCCGTTACACACACACAGGAGCGGGACATCCTCCTCAACCTGTCCGCCATAAATGCCTCAGAGCACAGATAGCTGGGCCACACACACACACAGCGTTAGCAGAAAACATGCAGTTTGACAGAGGATTAAAATTATAATCAGAGCCCTCTCACCTGAGCTCCGTTACACACACACAGGAGCGGGACATCCTCCTCAACCTGTCCGCCATAAATGCCTCAGAGCACGGATAGCTGGGCCACACACACACACAGCGTTAGCAGAAAACATGCAGTTTGACAGAGGATTAAAACTATAATCAGAGCCCTCTCACCTGAGCTCCGTTACACACACACAGGAGCGGGACATCCTCCTCAACCTGTCCGCCATAAATGCCTCAGAGCACGGATAGCTGGGCCACACACACACACAGCGTTAGCAGAAAACATGCAGTTTGACAGAGGATTAAAACTATAATCAGAGCCCTCTCATCTGAGCTCTGTTACACACACACAGGAGCGGGACATCCTCCTCAACCTGTCCGCCATAAATGCCTCAGAGCACGGATAGCTGAGCTCCGTAGCGTCCCGCTAGCTAGCCAATAGCTAAAGGTGAGCACACACAGCAGTTCATCAGCAGTACCGTACAAACACCACGGCTAACTCAGTATGACTAATGTCGGACATAGAAGTGTCTTCGTAACAGTGTTTACACGCGTATTTGCTCATAATTAATGCACATTTTACTCACAGTGTCGCTTGGTTGAAGTTACTCAGTAGAATGACCGGTCGAAACAATGGCGGAGGGAGGAGAGATTTTAGAAATAAATCCGCCTCACTGATTGGACGCCAAAAGTTTGATTCTTCTTATGGAACATTATCCGGCCTCCCATTGGCCAGCCATTGGTCAGAATTGTGGAACATGAAGGGAACCCTGGACAGCCATTGGTCAGAATTGTGGAACATGAGGGAGAACAACGTCTCTCCGGTAGCACAAGGATGACACGCAAATTCGTGAAGCGTTCCTCATTGCCAATTTGTAATGATTTTTCCAACATAAATCCCGATTCCTTTCAAGGAGAGGTGGAAGAAGTACTCAGAACTTCCAGTTACGTAAAAGTGAGGTTGCTTCTCTTGTTTTATACAGTATTTTGTGTTTTTGTCCAATCGAGGCCACAAACTGCAGCACAGCAGCAGGGGTCTTTTTTGGACTCGATGCCAATAGTCACCCAATAGTAAAACTCTCTAATTGTGTGCTAGTGCATATTCCAAACAACAGTGAACTAGGGTTACGTATTGTAACCCAGCTTCTATGAGTATAGGCGCAGCCCTCTAATGCTATCGCTATTGGGTAAACCCCACTGCACGTGTGCAGCACTGACAGACTTATTATTATTTTATAGGAGCGAACGGTAGCAGCTGGATGCCTGGAATTCTTCACGAGTGTACTACATATAGCGGGGAACATTTGCTGTGAATATCAATTGCGTCACTCAAATGCTTGATTTTATATAAATATTATTCCAATGAAAAGCTAATTTGTCCAAAAGTGCTACTAATTCATATATTTTGATAACAACGTCTGATCGGTTCGGGCTCAATGGCTATTCCCCACCGCTAATTATTCCGCATCCAATGGTACCCTCCTTGAGTCTCTAGGACTTCAGGGGGCGGAGCTAGGGCAGTCAGACGCCAATGTCAGTAATGCATGATGGCATTTGATTGAAAAAAAGTTCTGGGTGGGCTAGGGTGCCCATATTTCAGATTCCTGATCTGGGCCCTATTTAGAGGCCCCCTGTGAAAAAATTATCTCTTTAGCCCTTTTCAAAGTACTTTAAACACTCACGGAGCAATGCGGCTTCTCAAAAGGCCTTAACGGAAGGTTTTGTTACATTTTAAGCCGTAACCTTTGACATTTATTCGCACCAGAGGCATCCATCTGCATCTTCTCTGCGATACGGTTAAAATGACATCAAGCTCAAGCGGTCGGACCTTCTCATGTATAGTTACTCATGTGTAGTCCAGTGTATAGATAGATAACTGTTTTCTCTTTTATGATCCAACAGGAGGAGGAGGAGGAGGAGGAGGAGGAGGAGGAGGAGGAGGAGGAGGGGGAGAAAGAGGAGGAGAAGGGAGATGAGAGTGGGACCAGGAGGAGAAGTCCAAGGATGACCAGGAGCCGGGCTGGAAAGGTAGTCAAAATGTCACAATTAATAAAAAATATAGTAAAATATAGCATTAAAGATGTTGATTTTCTTTGAGATTAAAAACTGTTAAAATAACACAATATGACTATGTATGAATCCCAACATGACAAGTTCATTACAAATTGCTTTATGTTTTGTGTGCCAACAGAGGAAGTGCAGGGTGGTGTTGTCCCCGCTGAAGATCAGCCCAAGAAAATGGCCACGGAAGGACTCCAGAGTCCGGCGCAGTCGTCCTGCCCGGAGGAGAATATAATTCAATGTTCTCCAATGTACACACTGTGCTGTTTTTTGTATAAATAAATGTTTTACATTCTTCCAAGTAGTATTCTGGACATTTCTTTATTAGTTCTGCTAAGTCATGTTGTATGTTTTAGGTGTCTAGCTCTGATACACAGTGGAGTTTAATATTACATATTATTTATAAGTAATTTAATATAATCACACAAATTATGTGTTTTATATTTAATAATGCCTAAATGAATAAACCTATAATAATAACTACTGCTAACATACCCTAGGGACCAGATGGTACACTGGTTGGACATTTACTACCGGCCGCGGTCTGCCTAGTGCCAGGGTAGTTGTGTCCATATAACCGACCGTAATGCATAGCGGGAAGTCGGTTATATAGACATCAACAAAATAAGTGTTTAACGGTGATTTAAACTAGTTTATGCGGGGAAAAGAGTGCTCAAAATCGGATTAAACAGGCCATTTCAAACACACCTCACGACTCCCATCAAAAGTGATTGAAATGTACAGGACTCTGTCCATTTCAATCACATTTGACGACGCATGCAGGGTGACTTTCTTACCCACGAATTAGTGTCTGAAAGCTGGGTAAGATTACTTTAAATGCAGTGTGCACATGGCGGTATTACCCAGCAATTAGTGTGTGAAAGATGGGTAAGTTTGCTGTGAATGTAAGGGAGATATGGCCCTTTCAAACACACCTCACGACTCCCATCAAAAGTGATTGAAATGTACAGGACTCTGTCCATTTCAATCACATTTGACGACCTGTGTAGAGTGGCTTTCTTACCCATTAGGTACACCGACAAAGGCACCTCTTCGGGGCTGCTCCAAGACCCCCAAAACACAGACTGAGGAGCTCCAGGATCCCTCCCATGTACCTCCAGAACCTCGAGCACCTTGGGTCCCCGGGCCCCCGAACTTAAGCACTCCCCCACGGACTAAACCAAGATGATCACACCCTCAAGAATCTCGTGCCCCTGGGAATCTTAAAGGGGGGGTGTATTTTGCGGTGCTTTACCGTCCGCCCATCGGCACCCATAGTCGGCCTTCTTCACAGCAGCAGCACCCAACCTCCATGGAGGATTTTTCTCGTGCCCCTGGCAACACTTAAAGGGGGTCTACTTTGCGGTGCTTTACCGTCCGCCCATCGGCACCCATAGTCGGCCTTCTTCACAGCAGCAGCACCCAACCTCCATGGAGGATTTTTCTCGTGCCCCTGGCAACACTTAAAGGGGGTCTACTTTGCGGTGCTTTACCGTCCGCCCATCGGCACCCATAGTCGGCCTTCTTCACAGCAGCAGCACCCAACCTCCATGGAGGATTTTTCTCGTGCCCCTGGCAACACTTAAAGGGGGTCTACTTTGCGGTGCTTTACCGTCCGCCCATCGGCACCCATAGTCGGCCTTCTTCACAGCAGCAGCACCCAACCTCCATGGAGGATTTTTCTCGTGCCCCTGGCAACACTTAAAGGGAGTCTACTTTGCGGTGCTTTACCGTCCGCCCATCGGCACCCATAGTCGGCCTTCTTCACAGCACCACCTGCCCTGCTGGAGGTTCACACTTTAACTTTTTTTACCCTCTTCTACCTTACAAATCATCCCACACTTGAGCACTCCTCACTCGGACTAAACACCTCCATGCTACCACCAGAACCAGAATATATATATAAACCATAGTGGGCTTTAAAAACAGAACACTTAGTAATTTTAACAAACTTTATTTACAGTAATATTGACAGTAATAAATACATTCAAACAGGATATAACGTATTTACAAGGGGACTGATTACAACAACACACTGCATATTTACAAGTTGATCACTGGCAACAGTGGGTGAAGTTGGGGCAGAGTATGGCACCCTCTCTTCACCCATGTCTGAGGGGCTGTGTTCGGCCAGTGACTGGTCCCTCTTCGGGACATGTCTTGGTAGGGAGTCTTGGTAGGGAGCCGGGCCGTGCTCCTCTCCAGAGCTGTCACTGTCGATGTCAATACCCGCAAAAGTGTCTTCATTTCCCGCTGCTGCTGCTGTCGATGCCGCCGCCGCTGCTTGCAGTGACTCTGTGAAGAGCAACCGAATGTCCGCAGCCTCCTTCAAAGAAGGATTATTCGCGTAAAATTTGTCCGCAGTTGCAGTGTTGTGACACATGAAATCACTCACTCTTTGGCGGTTGCCTTTGTCTTGAAACCTCTTCGCATTATCGGCGTGGACTGTGCGGAGGTCGGTGAAGTTAATGGGACCGTGGAGCCCCACATCAGCCCATGCCAACCTCAGGGAGTAGGCAAGCTTCCTGAACGGGTTCTTCCCCTCTGTGTATAGAAAGTAACGGCTCTGGGTGCAGGTCAGCGTACCCTTAATTTCCAGCCACCTCTTCATCCATCCAAATTCTTCTACGGTGAGGTACAGCTGCGCTTCCCCGAACGCGTTGGCCGTCTTGTGGTTGCTTACCTGTTATGACAGAGTTAGAGAGTGTCAATACAATGTCAATCATGCATATAACTGCCAGAATAAATGCATTGATTAATAGCACTCACATGAACCAGGTAGCCGAAGGCAGTGCCAGTTGTATCCGCCTTTCGGACCTCGGCGTTGGTCATGTTGGAGTAGACCCCCGGACGGTGGCCGTAAATGCAGCTCCAATGAAGAGTCATATACCCATAGAGCAGGGTCCGGGTTGCGGTAGTCGGATTGCTGGCCATCACATCCAGGAGCTGAGGGATGCGAGTGGTGGTCGAAGTCAAGCATGTCATTAGGTCGTTGTGGCTCGGCAGACCTTCCATCTTGTCACGCTTCACTTGCATCTGGTGGATAAGTACTTTTCTCTTCAGGGACTTCAGGATGGCAACTACTTCCCGTTTGATTAAAATCATGTCGGTTTGGCTGAGCCTGCTCCCCTTGCACAGTGTGTCGGCCATGTACTTGAGAAAGTGTGATATATTCTTGATGTAGAAGTCGGAGGTCGTGACCTGAAGGCTTGACTTCATCAGGCTCCGGGACCACCCGCGTATCCTCTTGAGATCCCTCAAAAAGAGCCAGTCAGACAGGCGATTGAAACCGTGTGCCATGAAACTGAGGAACGACTTCACTCTGCTTAGTTTGGAGACTGTGTTTTCCTGGAGCCTCACTGGTGGGTCGATACCTGCATAATGCTCCCGGTATCCTTGCAGATAATCCTCTGTGAAATATAAACAGTACTTTAATGACAACACAGGGTGTGTTACAGAAACTGCATGTGTCACATAGCCAACACACTTACCCATAATCCGTGGGAATGTGATATCCCGCATTATATTTCCCCGGCCCCTGCCCCGGAACCAGGGGGAATTTATGGGAGGGGAGGTTGACGAGGCCTCGGTATGCATGGATGCAGGCTCTGAGGAGCTGGATGAATGGGTGTGAGAGCCAGTGGGGGACTTGCTGCAGGCGGGAATGGGAGACTTGCTGCAGGAGGGACCTTTCGACGTGGACAGCCTCGTTGGTGTCGACTCTGTTCGGGGTCGTTTCTTCAGAATGACCCGCTCTCGTTCCTCCCCATCGAACGCGGGCATGTCCCCGGCCCGCTGATCCATCCTCTGTCGCTTGTGCTTTATCCTCTGCTGCAACTTGCAGCGCAGGGATTTCACCTCAGCAGCATATATGTCCCGCTGAGCCCTCACTGCGTTTGCCTCCAGCCTCCATTCTTTGCAGTCCGGGTTGTCACATTCATTCACCGGGGACAAGGGTGGAGGTTGTGACAGTATATCGTCGTCTGCCACCGTGTCAACAGCCCAAGCGGTAATCATTTCTATGGTGGGGTTTGTCATTCGGAGTTCATAAAGCTCCTTCTTGGCCACTGTCATTTTCATTTTATTTTGAACCACATGTAGTTCCTCCCGGGCCAGCTCAACATGGTCTCTGGCCAAGTGGCGATCCAGCCTTGTGCCGCGGTACTCGCATCCCAGAATGGTACAGGGATGGAGCCTAATGTTGGTCCGTCCGTTGGCCAACAACAGCAGAATTTTTCTTTCATCCAAGTTACGCACACCATGGCGCCTCTGCAGGTGCTTGCTCAGGGCACGGTAGGAACTATTACAGATCGGACAACGGACCGCCATCCGACCTGTATTCTTGAGCATTTCGGTACCGGGAAATGTCACCAGAATCGTGGGTAAAAAAGAAGGAAGCGTGAAAAGACTCACGAAAGGTGCACTCAGCTTATCTTCAAATCGGTGTTTGTTTTCATTTGCATCATGGTGCGGTGTCCCATTTAGGCACTCGTTAGGCGGGCAGAGATCCCTGTAATCTCCCCTCACGTTCCTCCAGAGTCTGGTTCTCCCAAAGGATACCCGACAGTTTCGGGTACGACAACGTGGGGATAACAGTATCCTCCGGGGAGGCATTGAACCCCTCTCACCTGCCCCCAGAGGAGGCAGGGGAGTCAGGTACCCAGAGGGCGCACGGTGGACGGCCAGGGCGAGGCCGCCACACCGCGCTGGAGTCAGGGTCCCAGTGAGGCGCAGGACGGAGCACCCGGCAGTAGCCTCCAGCAGACCCCCGCGCGGTTCCCTCGTCCCTCGGAAGAGGTGGAGAGGCGGAGGGGTGGGTGTTTTCATCTGCTGGCGGGTTGCCGGGATAACAGTATCCTCCGGGGAGGCATTGAACCCCTCTCAACTGCCCCCGGAGGAGGCAGGGGAGTCAGGTACCCAGAGGGTGGACGGCCAGGGCGAGGCCGCCACACCGCGCTGGAGTCAGGGTCCCGGTGAGGCGCAGGACGGAGCACCCGGCAGTAGCCTCCAGCAGACCCCCGCGCGGTTCCCTCGTCCCTCGGAAGAGGTGGAGAGGCGGAGGGGTGGGTGTTTTCATCTGCTGGCGGGTTGCCGGGGAGAACGCCCTTAACGTTTTGTGAGAACCATGATTGGGGGTCATACAGGCAACCATGTTAGCCGAAAATAGTGTCTCGTTATTCCGTGAAAACTCCCCTTGAATTCCTCCAGAGACCAGTTTCACAACTTAAAGTTGTGTGAGAACCATGATTGGGGGTCCTCCAGGCAATCATTTTAGCCGAAAATAGTGTCTCGTTATTCCGTGACAACTCCGTGACATTTCTCCAGAGTCGGAAAAAGTACAACTCAACTTTTGGAAGAACCAGAGAAAAGGGTGAAAATGGATATATTGTATCCGAAAATAGTGTTCCAAAAGGCGGGTAGAGTCCCCTGACAACTCCCCCTACCTTTCTCCAGAGTCGGAAAAAGTCTAAGTTAACTTTTTGGAAGAACCATAAAAAGGGGTGAAAATGGATAAAATGTATCCCAAAATAGTGCCTATTGAGGCGGGTAGAGTCCCCTGACAACTCCCCATACCTTTCTCCAGGGTGGGAAAAAGTTTAAGTCAACTTTTGGAAGAACCAGAGAAAAGGGTGAAAATGGATAAATTGTATCCGAATATAGTGTTCCAAAAGGCGGGTAGAGTCCCCTGACAACTCCCCCTACCTTTCTCCAGAGTCGGAAAAAGTCTAAGTTAACTTTTTGGAAGAACCATAAAAAGGGGTGAAAATGGATAAAATGTATCCCAAAATAGTGCCTCTTGAGGCGGGTAGAGTCCCCTGACAACTCCCCTTGCATTCATCCAGAGACCAGTTTGAAAACTTAAAGTTTTGTGAGAACCATGATTGGGGGTCCTCCAGGCAACAATTTGATCCGATCCAAAGTGCTCATGAGGCGGATACATTCCTCCATGATTTCCCCATCATGTGATTATAGCTCGTTTTTTTCTAAGTGCTCTCAAAAACTGGGTTTCCGATTTCGTGCAGATGGTAGCTTGGAAAAGATGAATGAATTTTTTGGACGGAGGAGGGGAGGTCTCGTTTCCCCTCTCCGTTGTAAATTGCAACGGGGGAGTGCAAAAGTCTCCGGGGCTTCGTTCCGAAGCGCCGAAGACTTGACCCCCTCCCCCGTTGGCACTTATTATTTTAACATATAATTGACCGTTTTTTTTGCTTTCCACGGGTGGGGGCGCATGGCAGGCCGCCTATGAGCTTCCAAATTCGGCCTGGAACCTCCGGGAATTATGGGATAAGCTCCATACACTGACGACTCCCATCAAAAGTGATTGAAATGTACAGGAATCTGTCCATTTCAATCACATTTGATGACGCATGCAGGGTGACTTTCTTCCCCAGGAATTAGTGTCTGAAAGCTGGGTAAGATTACTTTAAATACAGTGTGCACATGGCTTTATTACCCATGAAATAGTGTGTGAAAGCTGGGTAAGTTTGATGTGAATTTAAGGAAGATATGGCCATTTCATCCACACCTCACGACTCCCATTAAAAGTGATTGAAATGTACAGGAATCTGTCCATTTCAATCACATTTGATGACCCGTCCAGGGTGACTTTGTTACCCAGGAATAAGTGTCTGAAAGCCGGGTAAGATTACTCAGGGTATACAGGACTTTCACCCTCCCCCGTTAGCACTTAGCCGTTTTTCGAGAATCATCCATACTTCCATAACATGAGACCCCCGAACCCCGGAATTAAGCACTCCCCAACGGACTAAACCCAGATGTTCACACCCTCCAGAACTTAATGCCCCTGGTGAGTCAGAAAAGAGGTGTATTTTGCGGTTCTTTATCGTCCGCTCATCGGCACCCATAGTCGGCCTTCTTCACAGCAGCAGCACCCAACCTCCATGGAGGATTTTTCTCATGCCCCTGGCAACACTTAAAGGGGGTCTACTTTGCGGTGCTTTACCGTCCGCCCATCGGCACCCATAGTCGGACTTATTCACAGCAGCAGCACCCAACCTCCAGTGGAGGATGTTATCGTGCCCCTGGCAACACTGGTAAACACTGGTAACATCTGTCTAGCCGCTGGCAGGAACTTGACATCGGAAGTTGACATCGCATTTCCATTGAGCGGACACGCGTACATGTGAAGGGCAAGTCCCACGATACCTCCGTCCATAAGGCTGACATTTGCCTTGTTTCACTGAAATAGCCTCTAAATCACAAACTGCCATTAAGAGTCCGTTTCTAACGAAATCTACTGTAACAGAGTACTTCATTATATGAAGCTGAGCGCAAGTTCAGACAGGAAGACCTAACACTCCGTATTGCTCGTCATGGCAATACTCGCTCCCTCCACTGGATGACAGGGAGCGCCACTCCTTAGCCAACATATCACTTCCCTCCATTCACAAGCCTAATTATCGCACCTGTTAAACCCTCTATATATGCTCTCCCCTTTCCTATCAGCTGTCTTCCAGGCGTCAACGCGCAAGCAGCAGCAGAGCTTCGTCCCAGCTCCAGGCATTATTCATCAGCTCCGCAGTCTGGCGGATTAAGCTACAGACGGCGTTCCCCAGTTCGGCTAGCGGGTCCAGCCGGCCGCCCCGCAAACCCGGACGCGGGAGGAAAAAACAAGGAAATCGGGCTCCACGGAAGTTCCTCCGGGCTTAATGGAAATGGGCTTCTTCACGCAAACAATTGACGCACGCCTTCAGTCTCTCGAGAGGGCATCACTGGCTCAAATGCTGCGCTTCCGGCTTCACGCGGAACGGTCCTCATCGCAGGAGAAGCTTTACCCATTCTGGCTTCAACCACAACCCCTCCTGCAGGCAGGCAGGCAGGGGTTAAGCTACATCCCATTGAAGTTACTTCCTCCTGCGCCTCACCTCTAAAACAGGCGTCAGGATAGCGCTGGCAAAAGGCAGTTGCAACAAATTCACGAGATGTTTCGTTATATTGTTATGACATTCGGGTCATGCAGAGCGAGATCGCTACCCCTTTAAGAGAGGGGCGTGACGCGTGCATGTTTGCGTGGGTATGGTAGAGCGAGGGAGCGGGATACATGTTTTCTAGAAGTAAACAAGGCAGCAGAAAAAGGATAGGTCTGTGATCTTGCGAATCTATCTCACGAAACAGAAGAGCTAAATAAATGCAACGACCTCCCAAGAAGAGCTCGCCTCGCTCTAGTCTTTCCGATAAAATGGGTTATTGAACCCGAAGCGTGTTGCTTCTGCTGGGAGACGACAGAGAGTCAATCCCCCCCCCCCATTTCCACGACTACGGTCTGGGAGCCGACAGGAAATTCAACACTATACATTTCTACTTTAGTTAAGTTGAGTTCCAGGCAGTGTTGGGTGTAACGTGTTACAGTATGGAGTTGCAGTAACGTATTACTTGCGTACGAAGAACGTAATGCATTACTAATGCAGTTCGGGTAATTACTACCCATTACAATGCTCAGTAACTAACGCAGTTTCAAGCTTCAACACAATATTACCTGAAATGAATGGTGTTTCGTAGGGCTTCTTCTCCTTAATGACAAGTCGCTGCACATTATCCTGGTTATGACACGACCAGATACTAAATTAATTAGGAATTCACTCCCAATATTAATTGAATGATTATTGACTAAATGATCGTATTTTTCTCTTTTTTCTTCCCCAAAAATAAATAAATAAAAATAAATAAATAAATAATAATAATAATGTTCCGTTTCTCGGTGCACCAACGGCTGAATCTGCTACAACAACATCTCCTCGGCAGTAGGGGTGCAACAACTAATCGTCTTAATCGATCAAAATTGATTACCAAATTAGTTGCCAACTTATTCAGTCGTCGATTCATTGGTGATGTCATCACGTGTGTTTTACGCGCCGTTAAGCTCCAACGTATTGGTCTTTTATCGGTACCGGAAACATCTATAATAGGCTATATGTCATGTATATTGCTAAAAAACGAAAATCGCAACGATTCCCCGTTCTGCCCTTATAAATCCATGATCAAATTCTGCATCTTAGACCTTTCATTAATCCTCTCTCACCACTATTTCTTATTTCAGGGGATATTCCCTTAACTCAACGCCAGTTCAATCATTACTTAAAGCAAGTTCTCATTAGATCCGGCTTATCACCCCAATTATTCTCGGGGCATTCGTTCAGGATAGGCGCAGCTACCTCCGCTGCTAATCAAGGCGTCTCGTCCTCATCCCTGCAACAACTCGGACGATGGTCCTCCTCTGCCTTCACATCCTACATCCGCCCGGACATCAGTGCCGTGCTGGCTATCCAAAGGTCCCTCACACACTAAAAGATGGTAAATATACCTATAACTGGTGTGGTAACACGTCAGCATGTATACGTGTCTACGGTTCCGGATCTGTCAGGCTATGACTCCGGATCTGCGTATGCTAATCCCGCAAGTGCAGGTCGCGAACGTGGGTCCGAGTCAAGTTGCCGACACAGGTCCGCGGTTAGGTTTAACCCTGCGGGCGCAGGTTGCGGGCGCAGGTTGCGGACACAGGTCCGCGCTTAGGTTTAACCCTGCGGGCGCAGGTTGCGGCCAGTGGGTCTGCGTCATGTTAAACCTGCGTGCAGGTTTCGGGCAGTGGTCCCGCGCATGACTAACCCCGCAGCCCGGAAGCGATTCCGGCGCTCATCATGTCCCCATATTAATCTCTCTTTTCATCCATAGATCTCCGCAGCCAGCCGCAAGGTAAGGATTGCTCACAGCTCCGTACTTCATACTTCATACTTCACTTCTTTTGGGGGTTCATCAGAGCGGTTCTTTCCCTCCTGAATGATCATCCTGCAAACCCGGGGCCTAATCGCCAAAACATCATTACAGTTACTTATCGTAATACGTCATCACTATTCCCGCATATCATGTGTCCCGGTAATAAACATGTACTCATACATCACGTCTCTTCTGATTGAAATGTAGCTCAGCGTAAGTTCAATCAGGAAGACAACATCATCGGGCGTCACACGTTATCTCAATAAGTGATCAGGGGCATTACGCCCCGGCTAGCCAATCATCGCACCTGCTAACCCCTTTAAATCTGCTCTCCCCTTCCTCCCACCATCCTCACTCAGATGATGGAAGACAATCTTAATCACTCAATCAGTTTATCAGCATCTATGACTCATCCTGGCGCACTTAACTGCTATTAAGCTATAATATATCGTGGGTCATGTCTCAGCATTTAACTAAGTGTACGTCTTTTCTGCGTGCATTCCGCACTTCATTCATATTCTCGGGTTTGCTCACTTGGCTCGCATCAATCCAGGCTATGATATTCATGCATTACTGTACTCCAGCTAACAGCTCGTGCTTACTTATTTACATCTCCCTCTTCGCCCGGACATCGGCTCGTGCTGCAATCTAAGAGCTCTTCAGTTTACCAATGGTAAATAATGCATAACTGGTTGTGGCGTCTTAATAGCATATCAGGGCTTTCGTTCAGATAGGCTCAGCACCTCTGCTGCAATCAGGCATTTCTCCCTCATCCCTGCAACTCGGGCGGTGGTCCTCCTCCGCCTTCACATCCCACATTCGCCGGACATCAGCGCGTGCTGGCTATCCAAGGTCTCTCAAACACTAAAAGAATGGTAATTATGCCTATACTGGTGGTGGTGGTTTCATAGCACGTCAGCATACGTGTCACTGTGTTCATGTTTAACCCTGCACGTCAGGTTGTGACCTCCGGGTCCGTGTTCATGTTTAACCCTGCACGTCAGGTCGTGACCCCCGGGTCCGTGTTCATGTTTAACCCTGCATGTCAGGTTGTGACCTCCGGGTTCGTGTTCATGTTTAACCCTGCACGTCAGGTCGTGACCTCCGGGTTCGTGTTCATGTTTAACCCTGCACGTCAGGTTGTGACCTCCGGGTCTGTGTTCATGTTTAATATTATTGCCCGTACGGCCGGGATGCCCCGTACGGCCAGGAAGGACGCCTGGGAGGCATCAGTACGTCTAAATTCCCACATGTATTAACCTCTCATTTTCATCCATAGATTTCCACTGCATCCCACAAGGTAAGATGTCTTCACGTTCAGTACTTCATACTTCACTTCTTCTGGGGGTTCATCGGAAACGGTTCTTTCCCTTCCCGAATGATGTCCGACAAAACCTGGGCCTAGTCGCCAAAACACATTTCATTCACTTGTTATAAACTGTCATCATTATGTTTCATTTATATAATGTGACCGATAATAAACATGTATTTCATACATCACGTCTCTCCTGATTGAACTATAGTTCAGCTTTTATCCACAAAAGTTTATCTTTCGGTAACTTTTTGAGAGAATTAAGCATAAATATGTCAAATGTTCAAAACAGCATTGTTTCACTGAAATAGCCTCAAAATCACAAACTGCCATTAAGAGTCAGTTTCTTAACGAAATCTACTCAAACAGAGTACTTCATGATCTATAGTTCAGCTTTTATCCACAAAAGTGTATCTTTCAGTAACTTTTTGAGAGAATTAAGCCTTCTTTCACTGAAATAGCCTCAAAATCACAAACTGCCATTAAGAGTCAGTTTCTAACAAAATCTACTGACACAAAGTACTACATTTTCTAGTTTTCAACTTTTATACTCAAAAATGTATCTTTCAGTAACTTTTTGAGAGAATTAAGCCTTGTTTCACTGAAATAGCCTCTAAATCACAAACTGCCATTAAGAGTCAGTTTCTAACGAAATCTACTGTAACAAAGTACTTCATTTTCTAGTTTTCATCTTTTATACTCAAAAATGTATCTTTCAGTAACTTGTTGAGAGAATTAAGCCTTGTTTCACTGAAATAGCCTTAAATCACAAACTGCCATTAAGAGTCAGTTTCTAACGAGATCTACTGACACAAAGTACTTCATTTTCTAGTTTTCAGCTTTTATACTCAAAAATGGATCTTTCAGTAACTTTTTGAGAGAATTAAGCCTTGTTTCACTGAAATAGCCTCAAAATCACAAACTGCCATTAAGAGTCAGTTTCTTAACGAAATCTACTCAAACAGAGTACTTCATTATCTATAGTTCAGCTTTTATCCACAAAAGTTTATCTTTCGGTAACTTTTTGAGAGAATTAAGCATAAATCTGTCAAATGTTCAAAACAGCATTGTTTCACTGAAATAGCCTCAAAATCACATACTGCCATTAAGAGTCAGTATCTTAACGAAATCTACTCAAACAGAGTACTTCATTATCTATAGTTCAGCTTTTATACTCAAAAATGTATCTTCCAGTAACTTTTTGAGAGAATCAAGCCTTGTTACACTGAAATAGCCTCTAAATTGTAAACTGCCATTAAGAGTCAGTTTCTAACGAAATCTACTGTAACAAAGTACTTCATTTTCTAGTTTTTATCTTTTATAATCAAAAGTGTATCTTTCAGTAACTTTTTGAGAGAATTAAGCCTTGTTTCACTGAAATAGCCTCAAAATCACAAACTGCCATTAAGAGTCAGTTTCTAACGAAATCTACTGACACAAACTACTTCATTTTCTAGTTTTCAGCTTTTATACTGTTGAGAGCTTCATAGTATGAAGTGAATACTTAAAACGAAAGTTAATTATAAATCATATATGAACAATCATATTCTTGTATTATCCCATAATGAGAATGCTTCTTGATGGTTTTTGAATATGTATGTATGCTTACAATTTTAGTTGTTGCTGTTTGATAACTTTGCGTTTTAAAAAGAGGGTGTTGAGAGCTTCATAGTATGTTGAATACTTAAAACGAAAGTTAGTTGTAATCAAATATAATCAATTATATTCTTGTATAACCCACAATGAAAATGCTTCATATTTTAGGTTTTTCTATATTTACAGCATAAACAAAACAAAGTGGTTTGTTAAGATTGAGTGTAAGACTTATAATGATTTATGCCCTACTCTCTGATAAGAGAGTAGGCAGGTTCTTTCCTCTCCTCTCACAGCAGGGAGGGGGGCTCCGGACTTAAGGAGAAACACATTGAGGCCTCAAAAAGGTGGTTATGTCATAGTTATAGAATATGTCTAGTCATGTTTTGTTTTACACAAACTTGGGAAGGTGTGTCTTATGCCAGAGCCAATAGAATATGTTGGTTGGGTATAGAGGAGGTGTTTGTGGGTTTGCTATCCGGTTTTTTGAGCATAAAAAGACTGGCTTTTTTGGATTTCGAGGGGGAGAGAGGGGGAAACCCCTGGTATACTCTCTCCCGGTAAGCTCTGGCCCTCAGAGCTGGGTTAGATGGCTCTCGGTAAGTGATTTGCTGGAAGACGTTGTTAGAATGTACCAGAATATATGATTTGGACTTTTGCTGGAAGACGTTGTTAAAACGTACCAGAATACATGATTTGGACTTTTGCTGGAAGACGTTGTTAGAACGTACCAGAATACATGATTTAACCTTTTGCTGGAAGACGTTGTTAGAACGTACCAGAATACATGATTTGGACTTTTGCTGGAAGACGTTGTTAGAACGTACCAGAATATATGATTTGGACTTTTGCTGGAAGACGTTGTTAGAACATACCAGAATACATGATTTAACCTTTTGCTGGAAGACGTTGTTAGAACGTACCAGAATACATGATTTGGACTTTTGCTGGAAGACGTTGTTAGAACGTACCAGAATATATGATTTGGACTTTTGCTGGAAGACGTTGTTAGAACATACCAGAATACATGATTTGATGATTTGAATGAATATGAATTAAGGTTTTAGATACAAAATATAACCCCAGCATGATATGTTTTGTATGATTATAATGTGTTAAAAGGTAAAGACTCTGTATTGGTTTGGACCTACTTTTTCTTCAAATAAACTGATCTCACCTTTTGGATTGGGACAATAAAAGGGAAAATCTGTGCTCTCCTCTCCTGCTTTAAAGGTAAGACTGCACCCTGCCACACACATGTTTAGGTAGGAACACACCCCATTTACTGATACCAAAATCCTTCGGGATCGCTTAAACAGATTAAAAAGAGTTGTCTGAATAGAAACAGCAGTTAATTGAACCTGGTTCTTCGGGGAGTTAATAGAGGTGAGATATTGCTGACGTTTGGTGGATCTGAGCCAATCAGTAAACTTACATAGACTCAGTAACTTCGGTCAGGTCAATTAGTAGGTCAGAGTAATTTACCGGAATAAATTATCAGGACCTCACCTATACTCTAAACAATATTCAAAAATGTATCTTTCAGTAACTTTTTGGGAGAATTAAGCCTTGTTTCACTGAAATAGCCTCAAAATCACAAACTGCCATTAAGAGTCCCATTCTTAACGAAATCTACTGACACAAAGTACTACATTTTGTAGTATTCATCTTTTATACTCAAAAATGTATCTTTCAGTAACTATTTGAGATAATTAAGCCTTGTTTCACTGAAATAGCCTCAAAATCACAAACTGCCATTAAGAGTCAGTTTCTTAATGACATCTACTGTAACAACGTACTTCATTTTCTAGTTTTCATCTTTTATAGTAAAACATTTATCTTCCAGTAACTTTTTGAGAGAATTAAGCCTTGTTTTCCTGAAATAGCCTCAAAATCACAAACTGCCATTACAAGTCAGATTCTTAACGAAATCTACTGACACAAAGTACTTCATGTTCTAGTGTTCAGCTTTTATACTCAAAAATGTATCTTTCAGTAACTTTTTGAGAGAATTAAGCCTTGTTTCACTGAAATAGCCTCAAAATCACAAACTGCCATTAAGAGTCAGTTTCTTAACGACATCTACTGTAACAAAGTACTTCATTTTCTATTTTTCATCTTTTATACTAAAAAATGTATCTTTCAGTAACATTTTGAGAGAATTAAGCATAAATCTGTCAAATGTTCAAAACAGCATTGTTTCACTGAAATAGCCTCAAAATCACAAATTGCCATTAAGAGTCAGATTCTTAACGACATCTCAGTAGATGTCATAGTAAACAAAGTACTTCATTTTCTAGTTTTCATCTTTTATAGTAAAACATTTATCTTTCAGTAACTTTTTGAGAGAATTAAGCCTTGTTTCACTGAAATAGCCTCAAAATCACAAACTGCCATTACAAGTCAGATTCTTAACGAAATCTACTGACACAAAGTACTACATTTTGTATTTTTCATCTTTTATACTAAAAAATGTATCTTCAGTAACTTTTTGAGATAATTAAGCCTTGTTTCATTGAAATAGCCTTAAAATCACAAACTGCCATTAAGAGTCAGTTTCTAACGAAATCTACTCAGAGTAGATTTATACTGGTAGTGGTCAGCTTTCAAACACAAAAGTGTATCTTTCAGTAACTTTTTGAGAGAATTAAGCATAAATATGTCAAATGTTCAAAACTGCCTTGTTTCACTGAAATAGCCTCAAAATCACAAACTGCCATTAAGAGTCAGTTTCTTAACGACATCTACTGTAACAAAGTACTTCATTTTCTAGTTTTCATCTTTTATACTAAAAAAGGAACTTTCAGTAACATTTTGAGAGAATTAAGCATAAATCTGTCAAATGTTCAAAACTGCATTGTTTCACTGAAATAGCCTCAAAATCACAAATTGCGATTAAGAGTCAGATTCTTAATGACATCTCCGTAGATGTCGTAGTAAACAAAGTACTTCATTTTCTAGTTTTCATCTTTTATAGTAAAAAATGTATCTTCCAGTAACTTTTTGAGAGAATTAAGCCTTGCTTCACTGAAATAGCCTCAAAATCACAAACTGCCATTAAGAGTCAGTTTCTAACGAAATCTACAGACACAAAGTACTTCATATTCTAGTTTTCAGCTTTTATACTCAAAATGTATCTTTCAGTAACTTTTTGAGAGAATTAAGCCTTGTTTCACTGAAATAGCCTCTAAATCACAAACTGCCATTAAGAGTCCGTTTCTAACGAAATCTACTGTAACAGAGTACTTCATTATCTATAGTTCAGCTTTTATCCACAAAAGTTTATCTTTCGGTAACTTTTTGAGAGAATTAAGCATAAATCTGTCAAATGTTCAAAACAGCATTGTTTCACTGAAATAGCCTCAAAATCACAAACTGCCATTAAGAGTCAGTTTCTTAACGAAATCTACTCAAACAGAGTACTTCATTATCTATAGTTCAGCTTTTATCCACAAAAGTGTATCTTTCAGTAACTTTTTGAGAGAATTAAGCCTTGTTTCACTGAAATAGCCTCAAAATCACAAACTGCCATTAAGACACGGACTGTTTCCTTCACCCGCCCTGCCCCCTGGTTCACCACTGAACTCCGCTGTTTGAAGGCCTCTGGACGCCAGCTGGAGAGGCTCTCCAAAAAAACTGGCCTCACAGTCCACCTCCTGGCCTTTCGTGAGCATGTAAAAACATATAAGGAAGCTCTCTCCCATGCCAAGACACACTACTACTCCCGTCTCATTGGTGCATTGGTGCTCAGCAAAGCAAACCCAGAAGACTGTTCTCCACCATCAACTGCCTACTACGGCCCCCTGACGCCCCCCAGCCCTCAGGGGCTCCCGATCTGTGCTCCAAATTCCTCTACTTCTTCTAGGCGAAAGTCGAGGACATCCATCGGCAGCTCCTGGTGACTGGCCCTTCCCCTCTACCTGCACCTCAGGCACCTGGTAACGCACCTCAAGCGCCGCGCCTCTCCCACCGCAACCTCTCCTCCTTCTCCCCTGTGGATGCTCTCCAAGTGGCCAAACTGGTCAGCTCGGACAAGACCTCCACCTGCTCCCTGGACCCCATGCCCACAGCCCTGGTCAAGGACTGCCTATCCACCCTCTGTCCCTACATGGTGGTCATCATCAACAACGCTTCTCTGGCTTCTGGTATAGTCCCCACCAGCTTCAAAATGGCCTCAGTCACCCCCATACTTAAAAAACCTGGCCTCGACCCCGATGTCCTCCAGAACCACCGGCCGATCTCCAACCTTCCCTTCGTCAGCAAAACTCTGGAAAGAGTGGTCGCCGTACAACTCCATCTGTACATGTCCAACCATGAGCTCTATGAGCCCTTCCAATCCGGCTTCAGACAGCAACACAGCACTGAGACCGCCCTCATCAAGATCACCAACGACCTCCTCATTGCTGCTGACTCTGGCCGCCTCAGCATCCTCATCCTCCTGGACCTCTCTGCAGCGTTTGACACCATCTCTCACAACATCCTCCTCACCCGCCTCTCAGACCTCCTGGGTGTCACTGGCACAGCGCTGTCCTGGTTTACATCCTACCTCCACAACAGGAAACAGTTTGTCTCCATCAGTGGCTCAAACTCACCCCCGGCCCCAGTCCACCACGGTGTACCCCAGGGCTCTGTACTTGGCCCCCTCCTGTTCACCATTTACATGCTCCCCCTCGGCCATATCATCCGACATCATGGACTCAACTTCCACTGCTACGCTGATGATACCCAACTGTATCTCAGCACCACTCCATCCTCCCAGCTCCCCCTCAGTCTCTCATCAACTGCCTGCATGACATCAAGACATGGATGTCATCAAACTATCTGAAGCTGAACAGCGGTAAAACAGAGCTCATGGTTGTGGCACCCAAGGCACTGCTCCAGAAGGTTGGTGACTTCGACCTTGAGGTCGACGGCTGCTCCATCTCCCCATCTCCTGAAGCCCGCAACCTGGGTGTGATCCTCGACTCCACCCTTTCCTTCCATTCCCACGTCAAGTCTTTGACCAAATTGGCTTTCTACCACCTGCGGAACATTTCCAGACTCTGACCGTCACTCTCGGAGTCGGTTGCCGAGACCCTGGTGCATGCATTTGTCACCACCCGCTTGGACTACTGCAATGGTGTCCTGTTCGGGGTTCCCAACAAAACCCTGGACAGGCTCCAGTATGTCCAAAACTGTGCAGCTTGGGTCCTCACACACACAAAGCCCTGGCAGCACATCACTCCCACCCTCATCCACCTCCACTGGTTGCCGGTCAAGTTCCGCATAACTTACAAAGTCCTCCTCCTGACCTACAAGTCCCTCCATGCCCTTGCCCCCCAGTACCTATCGGACATCCTTCACCCGCATGCCCCACCCCGGAACCTGCGGTCTTCAGACTCTGGCCTGCTCACCACCCCCCGCACCAAACTGAGAACCTTCGGGGACAGAGCCTTCAGTGTGGCTGCCCCCACCCTCTGGAACGCTCTCCCTGCGGAGATTCGCAACATCCCCACACTGGACGCCTTCAAAAGGGCCCTCAAGTCCCATCTGTTCATCAAGGCTTTCGGCCCTTAAATCTATCTGTTGTTTTGTCTGTCTGACCTTTGTTTTGTTTTGTTTTGTTTGTGCTTGCCCTATTCCTGTAAAGCAACCTTGGGTCCCTTGAAAGGCGCTATAGAAATCCCAGTTATTATTATTTTTATTAAGAGTCAGTTTCTAACGAAATCTACTGACACAAAGTACTACATTTTCTAGTTTTCAGCATTTTGACTCAAAAATGTATCTTTCAGTAACTTTTTGAGAGAATTAAGCCTTGTTTCACTGATATAGCCTCTAAATCACAAACTGCCATTAAGAGTCTAACGAAATCTACTGACACAAAGTACTTCATTTTCTAGTTTTCAGCTTTTATACTAAAAAATGTATCTTTCAGTAACTTTAGCCTCAAAATCACAAACTGCCATTAAGAGTCTAACGAAATCTATTGACACAAAGTACTTCATTTTCTAGTTTTCAGCTTTTATACTCAAAAATGTATCTTTCAGTAACTTTTTGAGAGAATTAAGCCTTGTTTCACTGAAATAGCCTCTAAAACACAAACTGCCATTAAGAGTCCGTTTCTAACGAAATCTACTGTAACAGAGTACTTCATTATCTATAGTTCAGCTTTTATCCACAAAAGTTTATCTTTCGGTAACTTTTTGAGAGAATTAAGCATACATCTGTCAAATGTTCAAAACAGCATTGTTTCACTGAAATAGCCTCAAAATCACAAACTGCCATTAAGAGTCAGTTTCTAACGAAATCTACTGTAACAAAGTACTTCATTTTCTAGTTTTCAGCTTTTATACTCAAAAATGTATCTTTCAGTAACTTTTTGAGAGAATTAAGCCTTGTTTCACTGAAATAGCCTCTAAATTGCAAACTGCCATTAAGAGTCAGTTTCTAACGAAATCTACTGTAACAAAGTACTTCATTTTCTAGTTTTCATCTTTTATACTCAAAAATGTATCTTTCAGTAACTTTTTGAGAGAATTAAGCCTTGTTTCACTGAAATAGCCTTAAATCACAAACTGACATTAAGAGTCAGTTTCTTAACGAAATATACTGTAACAAAGTACTTCATTTTCTAGTTTTCAGCTTTTATACTCAAAAATGTATCTTTCAGTAACTTTTTGAGAGAATTAAGCCTTGTTTCACTGAAATAGCCTCTAAATTGCAAACTGCCATTAAGAGTCAGTTTCTAACGAAATCTACTGTAACAAAGTACTTCATTTTCTAGTTTTTATCTTTTATAATCAAAAATGTATCTTTCAGTAACTTTTTGAGAGAATTAAGCCTTGTTTCACTGAAATAGCCTTAAATCACAAACTGCCATTAAGAGTCAGTTTCTTAACGAAATCTACTCAAACAGAGTACTTCATTATCTATAGTTCAGCTTTTATCCACAAAAGTGTATCTTTCAGTAACTTTTTGAGAGAATTAAGCCTTGTTTCACTGAAATAGCCTCAAAATCACAAACTGCCATTAAGAGTCAGTTTCTAACGAAATCTACTGACACAAAGTACTTCATTTTCTAGTTTTCAGCTTTTATTCTGTTGAGAGCTTCATAGTATGAAGTGAATACTTAAAACGAAAGTTAATTATAAATCATATATGAACAATCATATTCTTGTATGAACCCATAATGAGAATGCTTCTTGATGGTTTTTGAATATGTATGTATGCTTACAATTTTAGTTGTTGCTGTTTGATAACTTTGCGTTTTAAAAAGAGGGTGTTGAGAGCTTCATGGTATGTAAGGCAAATGTCAGCCTTATGAACGGAGGTACCGTGGGACTTGCCCTTCACATGTACGGGAGTCCGCTCAATGGAAATGCGATGTCAAGTTCCGATGTCAAGTTCCTGTCAGCGGCTAGACATATGTTACCAGTGTTTACCAGTGTTGCCAGGGGCATGATAACATCCTCCACTGGAGGTTGGGTGGTGCTGCTGTGAATAAGGCCGACTATGGGTGCCGATGGGCGGACGGTAAAGCACCGCAAAGTAGACCCCCTTTAAGTGTAGCCAGGGGCACGAGCAAAATCCTCCATGGAGGTTGGGTGGTGCTGCTGTGAATAAGGCCGACTATGGGTGCCGATGGGCGGACGGTAAAGCACCGCAAAGTAGACCCCCTTTAAGTGTAGCCAGGGGCACGAGCAAAATCCTCCATGGAGGTTGGGTGGTGCTGCTGTGAATAAGGCCGACTATGGGTGCCGATGGGCGGACGGTAAAGCACCGCAAAGTAGACCCCCTTTAAGTGTAGCCAGGGTCACCCTGCATGCGTCGTCAAATGTGATTGAAATGGACAGATTCCTGTACATTTCAATCACTTTTAATGGGAGTCGTCAGTATATGGAGCTTAACTCATAATTCCCGGACGTTCCAGGCCGAATTTGGAAGCTCGTATGTGGCCTGCCATGCGCCTCCACCCGTGGAAAGCAAAAAAAAGTAAAGAAAACGGTCAATTATATGTTAAAATAATCAAAAATGAAGTTTTTGAAAATTCTCGAAAAACGGCTAAGTGCCAACGGGGGAGGGGGTCAAGTCTTCGGCGCTTCGGAACGAAGCCCCGGAGACTTTTGCACTCCCCCGTTGCAATTTACAACGGAGAGGGGAAACGAGAGCTCCCCTCCTCCGTCCAAAAAATTCATTCATCTTTTCCAAGCTACCATCTGCACGAAATCGGAAACCCGGTTTTTGAGAGCACTTAGAAAAAAACGAGCTATTTTCACATGATGGGGAAATCATGGAGGAATGTATCCGCCTCATGAGCACTTTGGATCGGATGAAATTGTTGCCTGGAGGACCCCCAATCATGGTTCTCACAAAACTTTAAGTTTTCAAACTGGTGTCTGGAGGAATGCAAGGGGAGTTGTCAGGGGACTCTACCCGCCTCAAGAGGCACTATTTTGGGATACATTTTATCCATTTTCACCCCTTTTTATGGTTCTTCCAAAAAGTTAACTTAGACTTTTTCCGACTCTGGAGAAAGGTAGGGGGAGTTGTCAGGGGACTCTACCCGCCTTTTGGAACACTATTTTGGGATACAATTTATCCATTTTCACCCTTTTCTCTGGTTCTTCCAAAAGTTGACTTAAACTTTTTCCCACCCTGGAGAAAGGTATGGGGAGTTGTCAGGGGACTCTACCTGCCTTTTGGAACACTATTTTCGGATACAATTTATCCATTTTCACCTTTTTCTCTGGTTCTTCCAAAAGTTGACTTAAACTTTTTCCCACCCTGGAGAAAGGTATGGGGAGTTGTCAGGGGACTCTACCTGCCTTTTGGAACACTATTTTCGGATACAATTTATCCATTTTCACCCTTTTCTCTGGTTCTTCCAAAAGTTGACTTGTACTTTTTCCCACCCTGGAGAAAGGTATGGGGAGTTGTCAGGGGACTCTACCCGCCTTATGGAACACTATTTTGGGGTACTTTTTTCCCATTTCACCCCTTTTTTCTGGTTCTCTGGTTGTGGCGGCCTCGCCCTGGCCGTCCACCCTCTGGGTACCTGACTCCCCTGCCTCCTCCGGGGGGCAGTTGAGAGGGGTTCAATACCTCCCCAGAGGATACTGTTATCCCGGCAACCCGCCAGCAGATGAAAAGACCCACCCCTCCGCCTCTCCACCTCTTCTGAGGGACGAGGGAACCGCGCGGGGGTCTGCTGGAGGCTACTGCCGGGTGCTCCGTCCTGCGCCTCACCGGGACCCTGACTCCAGCGCGGTGTGGCGGCCTCGCCCTGGCCGTCCACCCTCTGGGTACCTGACTCCCCTGCCTCCTCCGGGGGGCAGTTGAGAGGGGTTCAATGCCTCCCCGGAGGATACTGTTATCCCGGCAACCCGCCAGCAGATGAAAAGACCCACCCCTCCGCCTCTCCATCTCTTCTGAGGGACGAGGGAACCGCGCGGGGGTCTGCTGGAGGCTACTGCCGGGTGCTCCGTCCTGCGCCTCACCGGGACCCTGACTCCAGCGCGGTGTGGCGGCCTCGCCCTGGCCGTCCACCGTGCGCCCTCTGGGTCGTACCCGAAACTGTCGGGTATCCTTTGGGAGAATCAGACTCTGGAGGAACGTGAGGGGAGATTACAGGGATCTCTGCCCGCCTAACGAGTGCCTACATGGGACACCGCACCATGATGCAAATGAAAACAAACACTGATTTGAAAATAAGCTGAGTGCGTCTTTCGTGAGTCTTTTCACGCTTCCTTCTTTTTTACCCACGATTCTGGTGACATTTCCCGGTACCGAAATGCTCAAGAATACAGGTCGGATGGCGGTCCGTTGTCCGATCTGCAATAGCTCCTACCGTGCCCTGAGCAAGCACCTACAGAGGAACCATGGTGTGCGTAACTTGGATGAAAGAAAAATTCTGCTGTTGTTGGCCAACGGACGGACCAACATTAGGCTCCATCCCTGTACCATTCTGGGATGCGAGTACCACGGCACAAGGCTGGATCGCCACTTGGCCAGAGACCATGTTGAGCTGGCCCGGGAGGAACTACATGTGGTTCAAAATCAAATGAAAATGACAGTGGCCAAGAAGGAGCTTTATGAACTCCGAATGACAAACCCCACCATAGAAATGATTACCGCTTGGGCTGTTGACACGGTGGCAGACGACGATATACTGTCACAACCTCCACCCTTGTCCCCGGTGAATGAATGTGACAACCCGGACTGCAAAGAATGGAGGCTGGAGGCTAACGCAGTGAGGGCTCAGCGGGACATATATGCTGCTGAGGTGAAATCCCTGCGCTGCAAGTTGCAGCAGAGGATAAAGGACAAGCGACAGAGGATGGATCAGCGGGCCGGGGACATGCCCGCGTTCGATGGGGAGGAACGAGAGCGGGTCATTCTGAAGAAACGACCCCGACCAGAGTCGACACCAACGAGGCTGTCCAAGTCGAAAGGTCCCTCCTGCAGCAAGTCTCCCATTCCTGCCTGCAGCACGTCTCCCATTCCCGCCTGCAGCACGTCTCCCATTCCCGCCTGCAGCAAGTCCCCCACTGGCTCTCACACCCATTCATCCAGCTCCTCAGAGCCTGCATCCATCCATACCGAGGCCTCGTCAACCTCCCCTTCCATAAATTCCCCCTGGTTCCGGGGCAGGGGCCGGGGAAATATAATGCGGGACATAACATTCCCACGGATCATGGGTAAGTGTTTTGGCTATGTGACACATGCAGTTTCTGTAACACATCATGTGTTGTCATTAAAGTACTGTTTATATTTCACAGAGGAGTATCTGCAAGGATACCGGGAGCATTATGCAGGTATCGACCCACCAGTGAGGCTCCAGGAAAACACAGTCTCCAAACTAAGCAGAGTGAAGTCGTTCCTCAGTTTCATGGCACACGGTTTCAATCGCCTGTCTGACTGGCTCTTTTTGAGGGATCTCAAGAGGATACGCGGGTGGTCCCGGAGCCTGATGAAGTCAAGCCTTCAGGTCACGACCTCCGACTTCTACATCAAGAATATATCACACTTTCTCAAGTACATGGCCGACACACCGTGCAAGGGGAGCAGGCTCAGCCAAACCGACATGATTTTAATCAAACGGGAAGTAGTTGCCATCCTGAAGTCCCTGAAGAGAAAAGTACTTATCCACCAGATGCAAGTGAAGCGTGACAAGATGGAAGGTCTGCCGAGCCACAACGACCTAATGACATGCTTGACTTCGACCACCACTCGCATCCCTCAGCTCCTGGATGTGATGGCCAGCAATCCGACTACCGCGACCCGGACACTGCTCTATGGGTATATGACTCTTCATTGGAGCTGCATTTATGGCCACCGTCCGGGGGTCTACTCCAACATGACCAACGCCGAGGTCCGAAAGGCAGATACAACTGGCACTGCCTTCGGCTACCTGGTTCATGTGAGTGCTATTAATCAATGTATTTATTCTGGCAGTTATATGCATGATTGACATTGTATTGACACTCTCTATCTCTGTCATAACAGGTAAGTAACCACAAGACGGCCAACGCGTTCGGGGAGGCGCAGCTGTACCTCACCGTAGATGGATGAAGAGGTGGCTGGAAATTAAGGGTACGCTGACCTGCACCCAGAGCCGTTACTTTCTGTACACAGAGGGGAAGAACCCGTTCAGGAAGCTTGCCTACTCCCTGAGGTTGGCATGGGCTGATGTGGGGCTCCGCAGTCCCATTAACTTCACCGACCTCCGCACAGTCCACACCGATAATGCGAAGAGGTTTCAAGACAAAGGCAACCGCCAAAGAGTGAGTGATTTCATGTGTCACAACACTGCAACTGCAGACACATTTTACGCGAATAATCCTTCTTTGAAGGAGGCTGCGGACATTCGGTTGCTCTTCACAGAGTCACTGCAAGCAGCGGCGGCGGCATCGACAGCAGCAGCAGCGGGAAATGAAGACACTTTTGCGGGTATTGACATCGACAGTGACAACTCTGGAGAGGAGCACAGCCCGGCTCCCTACCAAGACTCCCTACCAAGACATGTCCCGAAGAGGGACCAGTCACTGGCCGAACACAACCCCTCAGACATGGGTGAAGAGAGGGTGCCATACTCTGCCCCAACTTCACCCACTGTTGCCAGTGATCAACTTGTAAATATGCAGTGTGTTGTTGTAATCAGTCCCCTTGTAAATACGTTATATCCTGTTTGAATGTATTTATTACTGTCAATATTACTGTAAATAAAGTTTGTTAAAATTACTAAGTCTTCTGTTTTTAAATCCCACTATGGGTTTTCTTCCTTTAAGATCCCCAGGGGCACGATATTCTGGTTCTGGTGGTAGCATGTAGGTGTTTAGTCCGAGTGAGGAGTGCTCAAGTGTGGGATGATTTGTAAGGTAGAAGAGGGTAAAAAAAGTTAAAGTGTGAACCTCCAGCAGGGCAGGTGGTGCTGTGAAGAAGGCCGACTATGGGTGCCGATGGGCGGACGGCAAAGCACCGCAAAGTAGACCCCCTTTAAGTGTAGCCAGGGGCACGAGCAAAATCCTCCATGGAGGTTGGGTGCTGCTGCTGTGAAGAAGGCCGACTATGGGTGCCGATGGGCGGACGGCAAAGCACCGCAAAGTAGACCCCCTTTAAGTGTAGCCAGGGGCACGAGCAAAATCCTCCATGGAGGTTGGGTGCTGCTGCTGTGAAGAAGGCCGACTATGGGTGCCGATGGGCGGACGGCAAAGCACCGCAAAGTAGACCCCCTTTAAGTGTAGCCAGGGGCACGAGATTCTTGAGGGTGTGATCATCTTGGTTTAGTCCGTGGGGGAGTGCTTAAGTTCGGGGGCCCGGGGACCCAAGGTGCTCGAGGTTCTGGAGGTATATGGGAGGGATCCTGGAGCTCCTCAGTCCGTGTTTTGGGGGTCTTGGAGCGGCCCCGAAGAGGTGCCTTTGTCGGTGTACCTAATGGGTAAGAAAGCCAGTCTACACAGGTCGTGAAATGTGATTGAAATGTACAGAGTGCTGTACATTTCAATCACTTTGAATGGGAGTCGTGAGGTGTGGATGAAATGGCCATATCTCCCTTAAATTCACAGCAAAGTTACCCATCTTTCACACACTAATTCATGGGTAACAGAGCCATGTGCACCATGCATTTAAAGTAATGTTAGCCAGCTTTCAGACACTAATTCGTGGGGAAGAAAGTCACCCTGGTCGGGTCCTGAAATGTGATTGAAATGTACAGAGTGCTGTACATTTCAATCACTTTGAATGGGAGTCGTGAGGTGTGGATGAAATGGCCATATCTCCCTTAAATTCACAGCAAAGTTACCCATCTTTCACACACTAATTCATGGGTAACAGAGCCATGTGCACCATGCATTTAAAGTAATGTTAGCCAGCTTTCAGACACTAATTCGTGGGGAAGAAAGTCACCCTGGTCGGGTCGTGAAATGTGATTGAAATGTACAGAGTGCTGTACATTTCAATCACTTTGAATGGGAGTCGTGAGGTGTGGATGAAATGGCCATATCTTCCTTAAATTCACATCAAACTCACCCAGCTTTCACACACTATTTCATGGGTAACAGAGCCATGTGCACCATGTATTTAAAGTAATGTTAGCCAGCTTTCAGACACTAATTCGTGGGTAATAAAGGCCTGTACATCTCCCTGTTTGAAAGGGCCATATCTTCCTTAAATTCACAGCAAAGTTACCCATCTTTCACACACTATTTCATGGGTAATAAAGCCATGTGCACACTGTATTTAAAGGGCTGCAGGAACACTTTACCCGCCTTGTAAACACCTTCTCCTGGGTAAAACAATCCATGTATTTCCGCCTGCTTTCCATCAGCACCCGCCAGTCATTTCAAACGGTTTCAAATCGTTTTTTCACTTTTAAAAACAGCTTTCTGCCCTGTAAATGATTTCTAATCATTATTACCGTCATGGAGGAGCTGCAGGGACACTTTACCCGCCTTTTAAACACCTTTTCCTGGGTAAACAATCAATTTATTTCCGCCTGCTTTCCATCAGCACCCGCCAGTCATTTCAAACGGTTTCAAATCGTTTTTTCACTTTTAAAAACAGCTTTCTGCCCTGTAAATGATTTCTAATCATTATTACCGTCATGGAGGAGCTGCAGGGACACTTTACCCGCCTTTTAAACACCTTTTCCTGGGTAAACAATTAATTTATTTCCGCCTGCTTTCCATCAGCACCCGCCAGTCATTTCAAACGGTTTCAAATCGTTTTTTCACTTTTAAAAAGAGCTTTCTGCCCTGGCAATTATATCTAATCATTATTGCCGTCGTGGAGGAGCTGCAGGAACACTTTACCCGCCTTCTAAACACTTATTCCTGGCTAAAACAATCAATGTATTTCCGCCAGGGTCACAGCCTGCTGCTGCTGCGGCGGCGGCTGCTGCTGCTGCTGCTGCTGCTGCTCTCCCTCCCTAAATTCACATCAAACTCACCCAGCTTTCACACACTATTTCATGGGTAATAAAGCCATGTGCACACTGTATTTAAAGTAATGTTAGCCAGCTTTCAGACACTAATTCCTGGGGAAGGAAGTCACCCTGGACGGGTCATCAAATGTGATTGAAATGGACAGATTCCTGTACATTTCAATCACTTTTAATGGGAGTCGTGAGGTGTGGATGAAATGGCCATATCTTCCTTAAATTCACATCAAACTCACCCAGCTTTCACACACTATTTCATGGGTAATAAAGCCATGTGCACACTGTATTTAAAGTAATGTTAGCCAGCTTTCAGACACTAATTCCTGGGGAAGAAAGTCACCCTGGACGGGTCATCAAATGTGATTGAAATGGACAGATTCCTGTACATTTCAATCACTTTTAATGGGAGTCGTGAGGTGTGGATGAAATGGCCATATCTTCCTTAAATTCACATCAAACTCACCCAGCTTTCACACACTATTTCATGGGTAATAAAGCCATGTGCACACTGTATTTAAAGTAATGTTAGCCAGCTTTCAGACACTAATTCCTGGGGAAGAAAGTCACCCTGGACGGGTCATCAAATGTGATTGAAATGGACAGATTCCTGTACATTTCAATCACTTTTAATGGGAGTCGGTGTGGATGGCCTGTTGAATCCGATTTTGAGCACTCTTTTCCCCGCATAAACTAGTTTAAATCACCGTTAAACACTTATTCTGTTGATGTCTATATAACCGACTTCCCGCTATGCATTAAGTCGGTTATATGGACCCTGTACACTAGGCATACCGCGGCCGGTAGTAAATGTCCAACCATTGTACCCTCTGGTCCCTGGGGTATGTTGAATACTTAAAACGAATGTTAGTTGTAATCAAATATAATCAATTATATTCTTGTATAACCCACAATGAAAATGCTTCATATTTTAGGTTTTTCTATATTTACAGCATAAACAAAACAAAGTGGTTTGTTAAGATTGAGTGTAAGACTTATAATGATTTATGCCCTACTCTCTGATAAGAGAGTAGGCAGGTTCTTTCCTCTCCTCTCACAGCAGGGAGGGGGGCTCCGGACTTAAGGAGAAACACATTGAGGCCTCAAAAAGGTGGTTATGTCATAGTTATAGAATATGTCTAGTCATGTTTTGTTTTACACAAACTTGGGAAGGTGTGTCTTATGCCAGAGCCAATAGAATATGTTGGTTGGGTATAGAGGAGGTGTTTGTGGGTTTGCTATCCGGTTTTTTGAGAATAAAAAGACTGGCTTTTTTGGATTTCGAGGGGGAGAGAGGGGGAAACCCCTGGTATACTCTCTCCCGGTAAGCTCTGGCCCTCAGAGCTGGGTTAGATGGCTCTCGGTAAGTGATTTGCTGGAAGACGTTGTTAGAACGTACCAGAATATATGATTTGGACTTTTGCTGGAAGACGTTGTTAGAACGTACCAGAATACATGATTTGGACTTTTGCTGGAAGACGTTGTTAGAACGTACCAGAATATATGATTTAAACTTTTGCTGGAAGACGTTGTTAGAACGTACCAGAATACATGATTTGGACTTTTGCTGGAAGACGTTGTTAGAACGTACCAGAATACATGATTTAACCTTTTGCTGGAAGACGTTGTTAGAACGTACCAGAATACATGATTTGGACTTTTGCTGGAAACGTTGTTAGAACACACCAGAATACATGATTTGATGATTTGAATGAATATGAATTAAGGTTTTAGATACAAAATATAACCCCAGCATGATATGTTTTGTATGATTATAATGTGTTAAAAGGTAAAGTCTCTGTATTGGTTTGGACCTACTTTTTCTTCAAATAAACTGATCTCACCTTCTGGATTGGGACAATAAAAGGGACATTCTGTGCTCTCCTCTCCTGCTTTAAAGGTAAGACTGCACCCTGCCACACACATGTTTAGGTAGGAACACACCCCATTTACTGATACCAAAATCCTTCGGGATCGCTTAAACAGATTAAAAAGAGTTGTCTGAATAGAAACAGCAGTTAATTGAACCTGGTTCTTCGGGGAGTTAATAGAGGTGAGATCTTGCTGACGTTTGGTGGATCTGAGCCAAGCAGTAAACTTACATAGACTCAGTAACTTCGGTCAGGTCAATTAGTAGGTCAGAGTAATTTATAAATTATCAGGACCTCACCTATACTCTAAACAATACTCAAAAATGTATCTTTCAGTAACTTTTTGAGAGAATTAAGCCTTGTTTACTGAAATAGCCTCAAAATCACAAACTGCCATTAAGAGTCCCATTCTTAACGAAATCTACTGACACAAAGTACTACATTTTGTAGTATTCATTTTTATAATCAAAAATGTATCTTTCAGTAACTTTTTGAGAGAATTAAGCCTTGTTTCACTGAAATAGCCTCAAAATCACAAACTGCCATTAAGAGTCAGTTTCTTAACGACATCTACTGACACAAAGTACTTCATTTTCTATAGTTCAGCTTTTATCCACAAAAGTGTATCTTTCGGTAACTTTTTGAGAAAATTAAGCATAAATCTGTCAAATGTTCAAAACAGCAGTGTTTCACTGAAATAGCCTCAAAATCACAAACTGCCATTAAGAGTCAGATTCTTAACGACATCTCAGTAGATGTCGTAGTAAACAAAGTACTTCATTTTCTAGTTTTCATCTTTTATAGTAAAACATTTATCTTTCAGTAACTTTTTGAGAGAATGAAGCCTTGTTTCACTGAAATAGCCTCTAAATCACAAACTGCCATTAAGAGTCAGTTTCTAACGAAATCTACTGTAACAAAGTACTTCATTTTCTAGTTTTCATCTTTTATACTAAAAAATGTATCTTTCAGTAACTTTTTGAGAGAATGAAGCCTTGTTTCACTGAAATAGCCTCTAAATCACAAACTGCCATTAAGAGTCAGTTTCTAACGAAATCTACTGTAACAAAGTACTTCATTTTCTAGTTTTCATCTTTTATACTAAAAAATGTATCTTTCAGTAACTTTTTGAGAGAATTAAGCCTTGTTTCACTGAAATAGCCTTAAATCACAAACTGCCATTAAGAGTCAGTTTCTTAACGAAATCTACTGTAACAAAGTACTTCATTTTCTAGTTTTCAGCTTTTATACTCAAAAATGTATCTTTCAGTAACTTTTTGAGAGAATTAAGCCTTGTTTCACTGAAATAGCCTCTAAATTGCAAACTGCCATTAAGAGTCAGTTTCTTAACGACATCTACTGTAACAAAGTACTTCATTTTCTAGTTTTCATCTTTTATACTCAAAAATGTATCTTTCAGTAACTTTTTGAGAGAATTTAGCCTTGTTTCACTGAAATAGCCTGAAAATCAGAAACTGCCATTAAGAGTCACCTTCTTAACGAAATCTACTCAAACAGAGTACTTCATTATCTATAGTTCAGCTTTTATCCACAAAACTGTATCTTTCGGTAACTTTTTGAGAAAATTAAGCATAAATCTGTCAAATGTTCAAAACAGCATTGTTTCACTGAAATAGCCTCAAAATCACAAACTGCCATTAAGAGTCAGATTCTTAACGACATCTCAGTAGATGTCGTAGTAAACAAAGTACTTCATTTTCTAGTTTTCATCTTTTATAGTAAAACATTTATCTTTCAGTAACTTTTTGAGAGAATGAAGCCTTGTTTCACTGAAATAGCCTCTAAATCACAAACTGCCATTAAGAGTCAGTTTCTAACGAAATCTACTGTAACAAAGTACTTCATTTTCTAGTTTTCATCTTTTATACTAAAAAATGTATCTTTCAGTAACTTTTTGAGAGAATTAAGCCTTGTTTCACTGAAATAGCCTTAAATCACAAACTGCCATTAAGAGTCAGTTTCTTAACGAAATCTACTCAAACAAAGTACTTCATTTTCTAGTTTTCAGCTTTTATACTCAAAAATGTATCTTTCAGTAACTTTTTGAGAGAATTAAGCCTTGTTTCACTGAAATAGCCTCTAAATTGCAAACTGCCATTAAGAGTCAGTTTCTTAACGACATCTACTGTAACAAAGTACTTCATTTTCTAGCTTTCAGCTTTTATACTCAAAAATGTATCTTTCAGTAACTTTTTGAGAGAATTTAGCCTTGTTTCACTGAAATAGCCTCAAAATAACAAACTGCCATTAAGAGTCACCTTCTTAACGAAATCTACTCAAATAGAGTACTTCATTATCTATAGTTCAGCTTTTATCCACAAAAGTGTATCTTTCGGTAACTTTTTGAGACAATTAAGCATAAATCTGTCAAATGTTCAAAACAGCATTGTTTCACTGAAATAGCCTCAAAATCACAAACTGCCATTAAAAGTCAGATTCTTAACGAAATCTACTGACACAAAGTACTTCATTTTCTAGTTTTCAGCTTTTAAACTCAAAAATGTATCTTTCAGTAACTTTTTGAGAGAATTAAGCCTTGTTTCACTGAAATAGCCTCAAAATCACAAACTGCCATTAAGAGTCACCTTCTTAACGAAATCTACTTAAACAGAGTACTTCATTATCTATAGTTCAGCTTTCATCCACAAAAGTGTATCTTTCAGTAACTTTTTGAGAGAATTAAGCATAAATCTGTCAAATGTTCAAAACAGCATTGTTTCACTTAAATAGCCTCAAAATCACAAACTGCCATTAAGAGTCAGATTCTTAAAGAAATCTACTGACACAAAGAACTTCATTTTCTAGTGTTCACCTTTTAAACTAAAAAATGTATCTTTCAGTAACTTTTTGAGAGAATTAAGCCTTGTTTCACTGAAATAGCCTCAAAATCACAAACTGCCATTAAGAGTCACCTTCTTAACGAAATCTAGTCAAACAGAGTACTTCATTATCTATAGTACAGCTTTCATCCACAAAAGTGTATCTTTCAGTAACTTTTTGAGAGAATTAAGCATAAATATGTCAAATGTTCAAAACAGCCTTGTTTCACTGAAATAGCCTCTCAATCACAAACTGCCATTAAGAGTCAGTTTCTAACGACATCTACTCAAACAGAGTACTTCATAATCTATAGTTCAGCTTTTATCCACAAAAGTGTATCTTTCAGTAACTTTTTGAGATAATTAAGCCTTGTTTCACTGAAATAGCCTCAAAATCACAAACTGCCATTAAGAGTCACCTTCTTAACGAAATCTACACAAACAGAGTACTTCATTATCTATAGTTCAGCTTTTATCCACAAAACTGTATATTTCAGTAACTTTTTGAGAGAATTAAGCCTTGTTTCACTGAAATAACCTCAAAATTAACAGACACCTTCTTAACGAGATCTACACAAACAGAGTATTTCATTATCTATAGTTCAGCTTTTATCCACAAAAGTGTATCTTTCAGTAACTTTTTGAGAGAATTAAGCCTTGTTTCACTGAAATAGCCTCAAAATCACAAACTGCCATTAAGAGTCACCTTCTTAACGAAATCTACTGACACAAAGTACTTCATTTTCTAGTTTTCAGCTTTTAAACTCAAAAATGTATCTTTCAGTAACTTTTTGAGAGAATTAAGCCTTGTTTCACTGAAATAGCCTCAAAATCACAAACTTCCATTACGAGTCACCTTCTTAACGAGATCTACACAAACAGAGTACTTCATTATCTATAGTTCAGCTTTTATCCACAAAAGTTTATCTTTCGGTAACTTTTTGAGAGAATTGAGCATAAATCTGTCAAATGTTCAAAACAGCATTGTTTCACTGAAATAGCCTCAAAATCACAAACTGCCATTAAAAGTCAGATTCTTAACGAAATCTACTGACACAAAGTACTTCATTTTCTAGTTTTCATCTTTTATACTCAAAAGTGTATCTTTCAGTAACTTTTTGAAAGAATTAAGCCTTGTTTCACTGAAATAGCCTTAAATCACAAACTGCCATTAAGAGTCACCTTCTTAACGAAATCTACTCAAACAGAGTACTTCATTATCTATAGTTCTGCTTTTATCTACAAAAGTGTATCTTTCAGTAACTTTTTGAGATAAATAAGCCTTGTTTCACTGAAATAGCCTTAAATCACAAACTGCCATTAACAGTCACCTTCTTAACGAGATCTACACAAACAGAGTACTTCATTATCTATAGTTGAGCTTTTATCGACAAAAGTTTATCTTTCGGTAACTTTTTGAGAGAATTAAGCATAAATCTGTCAAATGTTCAAAACAGCATTGTTTCACTGAAATAGCCTCAAAATCACAAACTGCCATTAACAGTCAGATTCTTAACGAAATCTACTTACACAAAGTACTTCATTTTCTAGTTATCAGCTTTTATACTCAAAAATGTTTCTTTCAGTAACTTTTTGAGAGAATTAAGCCTTGTTTCACTGAAATAGCCTCTAAATCACAAACTGCCATTAAGCGTCAGTTTCTAACGAAATCTACTGTAACAAAGTACTTCATTTTCTAGTTATCAGCTTTTATACTCAAAAATGTATCTTTCAGTAACTTTTTGAGAGAATTAAGCCTTGTTTCACTGAAATAGCCTCAAAATCACAAACTGCCATTAAGAGTCACCTTCTTAACGAAATCTACTTAAACAGAGTACTTCATTATCTATAGTTCAGCTTTCATCCACAAAAGTGTATCTTTCAGTAACTTTTTGAGAGAATTAAGCATAAATCTGTCAAATGTTCAAAACAGCATTGTTTCACTTAAATAGCCTCAAAATCACAAACTGCCATTAAGAGTCAGATTCTTAAAGAAATCTACTGACACAAAGAACTTCATTTTCTAGTGTTCACCTTTTAAACTAAAAAATGTATCTTTCAGTAACTTTTTGAGAGAATTAAGCCTTGTTTCACTGAAATAGCCTCAAAATCACAAACTGCCATTAAGAGTCACCTTCTTAACGAAATCTAGTCAAACAGAGTACTTCATTATCTATAGTACAGCTTTCATCCACAAAAGTGTATCTTTCAGTAACTTTTTGAGAGAATTAAGCATAAATATGTCAAATGTTCAAAACAGCCTTGTTTCACTGAAATAGCCTCTCAATCACAAACTGCCATTAAGAGTCAGTTTCTAACGAAATCTACTCAAACAGAGTACTTCATTATCTATAGTTCAGCTTTTATCCACAAAAGTGTATCTTTCAGTAACTTTTTGAGATAATTAAGCCTTGTTTCACTGAAATAGCCTCAAAATCACAAACTGCCATTAAGAGTCACCTTCTTAACGAAATCTACACAAACAGAGTACTTCATTATCTATAGTTCAGCTTTTATCCACAAAACTGTATATTTCAGTAACTTTTTGAGAGAATTAAGCCTTGTTTCACTGAAATAACCTCAAAATTAACAGACACCTTCTTAACGAGATCTACACAAACAGAGTATTTCATTATCTATAGTTCAGCTTTTATCCACAAAAGTGTATCTTTCAGTAACTTTTTGAGAGAATTAAGCCTTGTTTCACTGAAATAGCCTCAAAATCACAAACTGCCATTAAGAGTCACCTTCTTAACGAAATCTACTGACACAAAGTACTTCATTTTCTAGTTTTCAGCTTTTAAACTCAAAAATGTATCTTTCAGTAACTTTTTGAGAGAATTAAGCCTTGTTTCACTGAAATAGCCTCAAAATCACAAACTTCCATTACGAGTCACCTTCTTAACGAGATCTACACAAACAGAGTACTTCATTATCTATAGTTCAGCTTTTATCCACAAAAGTTTATCTTTCGGTAACTTTTTGAGAGAATTGAGCATAAATCTGTCAAATGTTCAAAACAGCATTGTTTCACTGAAATAGCCTCAAAATCACAAACTGCCATTAAAAGTCAGATTCTTAACGAAATCTACTGACACAAAGTACTTCATTTTCTAGTTTTCATCTTTTATACTCAAAAGTGTATCTTTCAGTAACTTTTTGAAAGAATTAAGCCTTGTTTCACTGAAATAGCCTTAAATCACAAACTGCCATTAAGAGTCACCTTCTTAACGAAATCTACTCAAACAGAGTACTTCATTATCTATAGTTCTGCTTTTATCTACAAAAGTGTATCTTTCAGTAACTTTTTGAGATAAATAAGCCTTGTTTCACTGAAATAGCCTTAAATCACAAACTGCCATTAACAGTCACCTTCTTAACGAGATCTACACAAACAGAGTACTTCATTATCTATAGTTGAGCTTTTATCGACAAAAGTTTATCTTTCGGTAACTTTTTGAGAGAATTAAGCATAAATCTGTCAAATGTTCAAAACAGCATTGTTTCACTGAAATAGCCTCAAAATCACAAACTGCCATTAACAGTCAGATTCTTAACGAAATCTACTTACACAAAGTACTTCATTTTCTAGTTATCAGCTTTTATACTCAAAAATGTTTCTTTCAGTAACTTTTTGAGAGAATTAAGCCTTGTTTCACTGAAATAGCCTCTAAATCACAAACTGCCATTAAGCGTCAGTTTCTAACGAAATCTACTGTAACAAAGTACTTCATTTTCTAGTTTTCATCTTTTATACTCAAAAGTGTATCTTTCAGTAACTTTTTGAAAGAATTAAGCCTTGTTTCACTGAAATAGCCTTAAATCACAAACTGCCATTAAGAGTCACCTTCTTAACGAAATCTACTCAAACAGAGTACTTCATTATCTATAGTTCTGCTTTTATCTACAAAAGTGTATCTTTCAGTAACTTTTTGAGATAATTAAGCCTTGTTTCACTGAAATAGCCTTAAATCACAAACTGCCATTAACAGTCACCTTCTTAACGAGATCTACACAAACAGAGTACTTCATTATCTATAGTTGAGCTTTTATCGACAAAAGTTTATCTTTCGGTAACTTTTTGAGAGAATTAAGCATAAATCTGTCAAATGTTCAAAACAGAATTGTTTCACTGAAATAGCCTCAACATCACAAACTGCCATTAAAAGTCAGATTCTTAACGAAATCTACTTACACAAAGTACTTCATTTTCTAGTTTTCAGCTTTATACTCAAAAATGTATCTTTCAGTACTTTTTGAGAGAATTAAGCCTTGTTTCACTGAAATAGCCTCTAAATCACAAACTGCCATTAAGAGTAAGTTTCTAAGGAAATCTACAGTAACAAAGTACTGGTTTTTCTAGTTTTCATCTTTTATACTAAAAAATGTATCTTTCAGTGTTTTTTTGAGAGAATTAAGCCTTGTTTCACTGAAATAGCCTCAAAATCACAAACTGCCATTAAAAGTCAGATTCTTAACGAAGTCTACTGTAACAAAGTACTTCATTTTCTAGTTTTCATTTTTTATACTCAAAAATGTATCTTTCAGTAACTTTTTGAGAGAA